>NC_056744.1:480836160-480953660 GCF_019279795.1 Protopterus annectens
TGGCAGTAGATTTTTATGTGCTGGCTTGCCGGGCCTAACGCACAACCTTCAACGAAGGAACACCCATTCACACATGTCGCCACACAGAAAACGATCTAACTGAGAATCGAACGGGCAATGTCTAACTGTGAGATGACAACGCTACCGCAGCACCACCACCGCAGTGTCAGAGACATATCACTGTCAGATGTCAAATCACTCAGAAAATGCATGTCCAGACAAACCCTATTAATCTAGCAATCTTCTATGTGTATAACAGCAATACTTGCTTACAATATGTACCTAATTCTGGAACTTTGTTGCCCATTTTGTTGGTATGTCTCCACATTTCTTGTTCTGAGAGCTATTTCCACCTACCTTCTGTGAAGCTGTAGCCCCCACACCTCCATAATGTCCTACTCACAGTTAAGGAAAGGGGGCAAGGCCCACATGAAGGACTTAATTATAGCACTGTGTTGCTATGGCATTGGCTAATGGAAAGACAGCACAGCTCCTCTGGATGCAAGTAGCAGGTGGAAGACACCAATTGGTGCAAAGGCCATCACCTGCTTATGAGCATTACCTACAAAAGGCAAGCTACTGCCTATGCAAAACAGGTCTGAACCTGTCTACACAAGGACAGACTGTGACTACACAAACCTAAACATTTGCATTATTCTGAGGAAACTCTTCAGCACTATAACAGGTATGTCAGTCAATTAAGCATGTAATGGAATGCAGAAGGGGGGGATGCAATAATGTGAAATAGAAAGTTAAACACCAAGTCACAACAAGAGTTGCTGGACTCACATGTTGCTGTCCAGCACTTATGGCCATTCTTGCTGACCCTGTCTGCAGTGACATAGGTCACAGCTCTGGCCCCTGAGTCACCCCAGCAAAGGTCAGCTGCTGGAGTGTCTGTTGTCCAATACTGACTGTGACACTGCTAGGCCAGCTACCTGGGATGTTGTAAATATTCATATGTCACCTGTGAATGCTACTATGATACATATGGTGTCCTACAAATGTAAGAGACTTATATAGGGTATGTGCATAGTAAACAACTGGCACAGAAGTTTGTGTTGAACTGTATGTTATATACTGAGCTCATACCTTTCAATTGTCTAGAGTTTTGCCGACTGACCACATGTTTGCCTCATATTTGTAGTCTATGCCTTATACAGTTGTGTATTGTCTGGCAAATAACTGTCAACCCAGTAACGACTGAAGGCATAACTTAATAGTATACATTTGAATATCAGATGTCAGATGTCATATCCTGCGGAGTATTCCTGTGAATGAGAAACCATCTTTGCTAGCAACTAAGTGTGTTACAGCTAGATTTATAAAGTGTCACTATTTTCTGGCCTTTGGCCACCATTGATGTGTGCCTTTGTCCAGATGTCTTGCTCTAACAGGAGCTAGCAGTCTTAGCATGAAACTAATATCATTGCAAACATACCTTGTCCTGGAGGACATTTGTGCAGTCACTGAGACCTGGTTTGCAGCTGTGGAGAGCACACTAAGCTTGCCAGGGTACTCATTCCCACCATATGTTTAGACCCCAAATGGAGGGCTGCAAAGCCACAGGAGGTGGTTTTAAACATTATCATACACATACACACCTCCAGGCTGGCCAAACAGTGTGACACATGGGAGACATCCCAAGTGCAGTTAACTGTTGACAAAACACCCACTCAAGTCATAGCTAGCTACAGACTTCCAACCAAGACTCTGGACACCCATTGCACCTATCTGGTCTTGCTTGAATCTGTAAAGATTCAACCATCTACCCTGCTCCTGGGTGACTTTAACTACCCAACCATAGTGTGCATGACCTATTCTACATGAACATGAATGCACAGAGATTCCTTGGCTTTGTCAATGCCAATGCATTGGATCAGCTGGTCAACACTCCTATGACAGGTGGAAATATCATGTACCTGGTCCTAACCAACAGGAGTAGCCACTGTAGCACTCCTACTGTGTTATCCTCCTTGGTAAGATCTGACAACATAGCCATCACTGTAGAAGTCACCTTCTCTCCTGCCCCCCCACCCCATCAGGGTCAAAGAAAAAACACTTTCCAAAACTGACTATAAATCTCCTCAGAGCAGGTATAGGTAGCTTTACAATCACTGTCCCGTCAGTTGGAACTAGCAGTAGTGACCAAGCCTATACCACAATACTATGTGAGCACCTACATAGCTATATGGACTCAGCAATACCTGACAGGACAAAATCATCTCCCTCAAGGTAGGGTAAACCTCTGTGGTGGACAGCAGCAATACACAAATACCATAATAGGTAAAAATAATTGCTGGACAGGACCAAGAAGAAGCAGGTGCCTAATTGGAAGGATTGTCACCTTGTTCTGAACAAGCAAATAAGGTCACAGGTGAATTACCCTAAGGCTAACTTTGAGTGCATATTGGACAAATGGACACATCCACCAAGGCCAGTCACTAGGCCTTCCACGCATATGTCTGGAATTCCAGAGGCAACACCCTAATCTGCTCTGCAGTGGTGGTCAATAACACCCCATACACATATGGAATAGATATAGCCAATCTGCTGCAGACAGGTTAAGTGTAAACATCATCACCCTGTCCCCCCATTGGTACACATGGACATGCACAGCACCTGCCCCCCTCCCCTCATCATCAGGAAGCAGGTCCATAATGCCCTCTCAAAGGCAACATACAGAAGTCTCCATATGTCTGATGCCATCCCTGGCTGCATCCTACATGAACTCAGGCATGAGCTCTCAGCTCCATTACAGACTGTAGTCAACCAAAGAATGAGCACCAGTCTCAACTCATCTGTGCAGAGGACAGACACTGTCATCCCTATACAGAAAGGTGGAGCAATCCACTGACCCAGCCAGTCATATGCACATCAGCCTAACTAGCCTGATATGTAAGGGCATGGAAGGCAATATCAAGTACCTTATAAACAGGGACATTGGCAACCTCAAAATGCTTGAGCCCACACAGTGTGGTATTGTCAAAGGGAGATCAGGCCTGTTAAACCTGGTTGACTGCTTTGAAGTGGTCAACAAACATAAGGATGAGGGAAAGATGGTGCACACTGCCTACCTTCACCTAGCCCTAATCTCTCACAATAATCCCCTGGCAGCCATGATACATAAGCCTACACAGCTAGGCATCAACCTGTATGTTACCAGATGGGTAGCTAACTGGTTCAATGATAGTATCCACTCGGTCAAAGTAGTGGAAGCCACCTCTAGTAGTAGACTCTTACAGAGTGGTGTACCCCAAGGATCAGTCTGGGGGGCTCTACTATTTGAGATATATGTTTCTGAGGTACAAGACAAAATCAGTGGTCTGTGGCTGACCAGGTTTACATATGATTGCAAGCTGGCCACTGTCTTACATTCCCCTACTGATGTGAGCATCCTCCAAGAGGCCCTTACCCAAATTAATGACTGGTGCCAGAAGCATTGCCTCAAACTGAATGCTAGGAGATGCATCATTTTCCCTGCTGTGGTAGATGTCATCCACACTAATTATGACAGTAATAACAATGCACTGAGCATCCAATCAGGTGTGAGGTGACTTGTGCACCAAGGTTGGTAGCAACCTGACAGTTTCCCACCATGTAAGCACCATTGTACAGAAGGCTGTCTACATGGCCCATCTCACACATACTGGTATGTCATCCAGGAACCAGGAGGCCACAACATCCCTGTACTCCACCCTTATCAGACACATTACTGAGTACAATGGCTCCTTTGGCATGAACCTTGCCAAGCAAATGCAGCTGCAGAGACCACAGAGGTTCCTGACCAGGCAAATTCAGGTTCTGCAACACCTATCCTATACAGATAGGCTAAAAGCCCTGTCTCTGTACTCAGTCTCATACAGACTAATCATAAGCAACCTGTGTCTGGCATACAAGGTCATGTCCAAACTAGCCTTGATGGAATTCCTGCATATCTGTAAGACAAACCCAACTCACGCAACACCCATGCAATGCCCTCTCCTGGTCTGTGACATGTATAGTACTTTGGGGGATAGTGTAGTGTCCCACAAAATACAGTGTCTGTAAAATATACTCCATCCACATGTCTAGCAGAGTACATGTACAGCCCTCTTGAAAAAGAAGCTTGATGACTCCATGGGAAATGGAAAAGACACCCCTGGGATCCCATACGTGTCCCAGCTGGACAGGGAAAACAGGTGCTGGCTTGGAAGGGACATGGGCAAAAGTCTGGGCTAGGCTTATGAGGGCATCAGGGCCAATAGCCTGGTATCATCTTATGTACCTATGCACATAGTACTTTACATGTTTCCTGTATGTGGAAAAAAGGAAAACAATAGACCAACAAACTAAAAATAACCATAAAAAGGTGTTGAAGGAGGCTAACCAAGTAGTCTAATAAAACAGCAGTGTTTATTAAGCGCATTTCGTTCCACTAAATAGTAGAACTTCTTCAGATAACAATTCACTCAAAAACATTCGATTTAAGTCTTTGAACTATGTCATGTGTTCAAAACACTCCAATAACATCTTATCCCTAGTTTAGTCAACATTAACTCCTTAAAGTCCAGTACATATTAAAACAACCATGTAAAAACTTTTTTCATTTCTACTTTCTTATTTAACTAAAACTTGCCATATTCAGAAAATACATCTTTCCATATGTATATGTAATTTAAAAACAATACAATAAGCCACATTCATCACTAATCTCAAACATTTTAGTAACAGGTACTACCTTGCTAAACTTCTCAGTTTTAAGATGCACAAGATAGAACTCATTTCATTAAGTCCTGGCTGTTGACTGGCAAACATACAACACCGTCACACAGACTTATACACACACACACACACACACACACACACACACACACACACACACACACACACACACACACACACACACACACACACACACACACACACACACACACACACACACACACACACATTTGCTAGAACTGAGAGTAGAGCTCTTGCCTATCTAGTTATTTGTATTATATCGTTACTTAGTTATTACACACACCACTGAGCTTATAGGGCTGAATGCTGTCCAAAGGTACTTCTAAGGGCAATGACATCAGCAGGATTGCTAAAGTAGGGCACTGGGAAGTGTTGTGGGTGGGAAAATCCTCAAAATACTTCATCCTACAAACATGAATACTTACACACATTTGCCAGAACTGATAATAGAACCCCTGCTTATCTAGTTATTCATACTATACTGTTATGCAGTTATTGCATGCACCATGGACCATATAGGGCTAAGGGTTGTCCAAAAGTACCTCTTAGGGGAATGACATCAGCAGGACTGCTAAAGTAGGGTAGTAGAAAGTGTAGTGGTTGGGAATAGCCTAAAACTGTTTCACCTACAAACAAACATGCACTTATATTTGCCAGGACTGGGATTAGAACCCCTACCTATCTAGTTATTTGTATTGTAGTGTTACACAGTTATCACATGTACTACAGAGCTTATAGGGCTGACAAGTGTCCAAAAGTACTTCTAAAGTGAATGACATCTGCTGGACTGCTAAAGAAGGGCATTGGGAAGTGTTGTGGGTGGGAAAGTCCTCAAAATACTTCATCCTACAAACATGCACACTTACAAACACTTGTAAACACGCACACACACACACACACACACACACACACACACACACACACACACACACACACACACACACACACACACACACACACACACACACACACATTTGCCAGAACTGAGAATAGAACCCCTTCCTATCTAGTTATTTGTATTATACTGTTACATAGTTATTGCACGCATCACAGAGCTTATAGGGCTTGGGCTGTCCAAAGATACTTCTAAGGTGAATGACATCAGCAGGACTGCTAAAGTAGGGCACTGGAAAGTGTACTGTGTGGGAATGGCTAAAATTGTTTCACCGACAAACACACACACATGCACACACACACACACACACACACACACACACACATACACACACGCACACACACACACACACACACACACACACACACACACACACACACACACACACACACACACACACACACACACACACACACACACACACACACACACACACACACACACACTTACATTTGCCAGGACTGAGATTTGAACCCCTACTTATCTAGTTATTTATACTATAGTGTTATACAGTTATCATGGTTAGTGTTGCAGCCTCACAGCAAGAGGTTCTCCAGTTCGATCCTCGGCTGGGGTGCCTTCTGTACGGAGTGTGCATGTCCTCCCTGTGGTCGCATGGGTTTCCTCCAGGTGCTTCGGTTTCCTCCCACATCCCAAAGGCATGCTGTAGGTGGATTGGACACTCACACCTTCAGGAATGCATGGATCATGCAATCCCAAATAAAACCAAGACCCAATCCTCCAAAGGCAGACGTCCTGTCTGGTGGACCCCAGCCATAAACAAACTATACAATAGAAGGAGGAAGCTACTACATGATAGAGCAAAATCCCAAAAAGGAAGGCATCTCTGATCAGTATTAGCAAAAAACTACGGGCACTCATAAAATCGTCTAAAGCCAGCTTCGAGAGAAAAATTGCACAGGACACTAAGGATAATCACAAGGCTTTCTTTAGTTATGTTAGGAACCTGGGTGGGAATTCCCAGATATGCTCAGAATTAGTCCAAAATGACAAAAAATACACCAAACCCACAGACATTGCCAACATCCTAGCTGACAGGTTCAGCGCAAACTTCTCCCCCCCACACCAAAAGGGCAAATATCTATCCCAACAGAGTGCTGCCGCCCTGACATCTCAGATGCTCAGGTAAGAGCCGCCCTCCCCAAAGTGAAAAACACAGCATCAATGGGACTAGACGGTCTGCGTCCTACATGAACTCCAAGAAGAGCTAAACCCAGACATAAAACTACAGTTCAATCTCAGCCTTACTACAGGATATGTACCCAAAGAGTGGCGTACAGCAACAGTGGTCCCTCTCCACAAAGGTGGTGCCTCAATGGATCCTGGAAACTATCGCCCCCTAAGCCTGACTAGCTTGGTCTGCAAAGTTATGGAAAGGATCATCATGGACCTCATAAATAAATATATTGGGGACCTACAGACACTGGATCCTACCCAGTACGGCTTTGTTAAGGGCAGATCCTGCCTCTTAAACCTGGTTGATTTCTTTGAAACAGTCACCAAGGCCATTGATGAGGGGAAGGTGGTTCACACAGCTTACCTGGACCTTGCAAAAGCCTTCGATACAATACCCCACTCAGGCATTATAGATAGGCTCACCAGCTTAAATATAAACCCCTATGTCACTAGATGGGTTGCAAACTGGCTCAAGGACAGAACCCACATGGTTAGAATTGCTGGAGCCATGTCAGACTCCAAACCAGTTACAAGTGGCATCCCACAAGGCTCAGTCCTGGGACCTCTCTTGTTCGGTATATATTTCTCGGAGGTACAGGCCAACACGGAAGGACTGTGGCTGACCAAGTTCACAGATGACTGCAAACTGGGTGCCATAATCGACTCCCCAGCTGACACAAGCATCCTCCAAAAGGGCCTCACAGAAACAGGCAACTGATGCCAGAGCCATGGCCTCAAGCTAAACGCCAAAAAGTGTATAGTCATCCCCTTTGGCAAAAACAAAGTGCCCACAAATTACCACATAGGCGGTAATCCATTAAGTACAGAAGAAATAATTAGGGACCTGGGGACCCAAGTTGATAGCAATCTCTCATTTGACAACCACGTGGCCAAAGTGGTTAGAAAAACATTTTATATAGCCCACCTAATCATGAAGGGATTCACATCTAGATCAGGGGAGGTCATCATGCCTTTTTACTCATCCCTCATCAGGCCCATCATTGAGTACAATGCCCCTTTTGGGATGTACCTTACCAGACACCTGCAGCAACTGGAAAGACCCCAAAAGTACCTCACCAAGAGGATCAAAGGGCTCAAACAGATGTCATATGCTGCCCGGTTAAAGAAACTCCAACTCTACTCAGTGGCATACCGCCTGCTCAGAGGCGATCTGTGCCTGTGTATAAAGCCATGTCCAACCCGGAATTAATGGACATGCTGCACCTCAGAAAATCCAAATCCCATCGAGCTACATGCTCGAGAGACTTGAACCTCAGCACTGAAATAAATAGGACATGCTTGAGGGACAGATTCATAACCCAGAGGCTCCCTTCACTCTGGAATAAAATCCCAGTCCAGGTTAGGCAGAGTCCCTCATTGACTCTCTTCAAGAGGAATCTTGATGAGTGGATGAGAGATTGTAGGTTTACCCCGGGTATCACTTCTGTGTCACTGTTAGACAGAGGCACAGTATACTATCCTCGAAAAAGGGCATAGCAAAATTAATTTAAAATGGGTGGTGAAAGCCAAACACACTCTGGCTAGGCTTATAAATGCCCTAGGGCAGATAGCCTAGTATGAACCTATGAACCTATAAATTGGCCCTAGGTGTGAGTGCATGCGTGTGTGTGCCTTCTGTAGAAGGTCGGGTGCCGGGCTGGCAACTCGACACTGTAAAACTCCACTGTCAATCATAAGTGGACAGGTGATCTGCTGTGCCGACCCCTAACCGGGAAAAGCCAAAAGAAGAAGAAGTTACACAGTTATCGTGCATGTTACAGAGCTTACAAGGCTGATAGGTGTCCAATTGTACTTCTAAGATGAATGACAACAGATCTTGTGAAGTAGAGCAATGGGAAGTGTACTGAGTGGGAATGTCCTCTTAATACTTAAACCTACACACACACACACACACACACACACACACACACACACACACACACACACACACACACACACACACACACACACACACACATACACACACACAGGCAGGTGATGTGATATTATAACCCCCACTTCAGTACTATTACACAATGGAGCTCACCTTCATGCTGGCACATGCGACTGGTTACAACCGGTATGCCACTGTCCGCAGCAGGACATCCCTCTATGCTATTCAGGGTATCTCTGTGTATGACTCACTCTCTGTGTGTGTCTCCCTGTGTCTCTTTCTATATCACTGTCTGTCTCTCTCTTCCCCACATCGATGTATGTGTGTGTATGCTTGACATATTGTTATACGTTGCCCATATATATGTCTGTGTATCATACACAACAGATGCAGATATATCACATATGGGCCACCTACAGCTAGCTGAGGGTAGTGAGGGTCTGTGTAGAGACAGTTAAGGTGTGCATAGCTGTCTGTATGCAAAAACATATATGCACAATACAGTTATATAGTCCGATGTGGGTTCCAACATGGGCTGTGATTCTCTAAGTGTAGCAGCATGCCCAGTATGACCTTCTATAGTAAAAGTAGGACTCCATTCCAGAGACAGTTGTACTCCAGTCCAGGATTTTGTGTGCTACAGCCATACCTCTCAAAAAAAGGAAGTTGCTAGAGGTACAGGGTTTGTTTTAGCAGGCATGTTTTGACATTTCTGACATCTGACACTGGAATGTATTGTGTCATTACCTAGTGACAGACATCCTCAGATCAGCACAGTGCTTTAACAGAGGAATACAAGATGTATGATGCACAGACCAATATTATGAGCCCAACTATAGACATTCTTGCCCAGAAAGGCCAGTTGAGATGTGTGGCTATAGCCAATTGACTGCTGAAGACTTGGTGATATACTGGCTGGGGATCTCCTGGTTGTGTGATATTCGTCTTACCTGAAAAGTCATATCCTGGTGTGGCTACCTCTCAGCTGTACAGTTTTTGGCAGATTGTCCTTGTCTTTGTCTAGAAGTTTCATCCAGTCTACATAAATTTGTGTTTTTATGACAAGTTAGTTGCAAATAATTAAAGACTGACATTACAAAATAATGACAGACATTAGTTAACACTTCATAACCTTCAGACAATTCCTGCTAATGCATAACCCATTATTCTACCAACTTTCTCAGTTTATAAGAGCAATATTTACAACATGTGCCTATCACTGGGCCTTTGTCCTACTTTTATTTATGACCTTGTCCAGATGTCTTGCAGTCAGACGTTGACAGGTATGGGTGTGGGTACTGAGTGCATTCTACTGTGCACAAATGTCCATTATATGTGTAGTATATTCCACATAACATTGTGACTTCCAGGTATGTCAGTGGCAGAGCAGTACAGAGTAATGTGGTGAACCACTGACAGACAGTTGTGTATAGGTTGATAGGTTGATATGACATTAGTAGGGTATTGGCCCTGAAGCCCTTATAACCCATGCAGATGGGAGTGTAGCCCATGTTAAGACATGTCAGCACACAGTGTCCCTGTCCAGCAGGGACACGGGTGGAATCACAGGACTGTATTTTCTGTTTCTTATGCACTTATACAGGGAGCACATCACTAGGGGTATTGAGGCACTTGGCTTGATGTGGAGAGGGATTGTATTCCACAGATGTGGGAGTGTGTGGGACACATATCTGTCATACCAACAAGCCGTACTGATATCACAGACCAGGTTGATGCTGCACCTATGGGTTGATTGAGTGGCCCTTGACTTCTAGATGTGCAACAGTCCCATAAATGTAGGGTCTGGATTGCTTTGTATACCAGACAGAGGTCACCTTAGCAAAGTCTGCATGGAACAGTATAGAAGGACAGTGCTATTAGCCCCTCTGTGTTGGGCAGGTGTTTGGGGTTTGGGGTAAGGCCTTAGTGTTTGCAAGACCCTTTTGTGTGGAGTCTGCATGGTCTGTGGTATGTAGGTTTGTGGAGTCCTCATGTATTTTTGCCTCTGTGGTGTCCTTTGGGTTTTTGTTTTGTTGCGGACCTTCACTTACATGGGTGTGTGTTGTGTATTTGCAAGTGATGTTTACTGACTCCATACACTGCATGGCACTTATGTTACTGCACAATTTGTTCTGGTGTGCAAATTCTCCATTTGTCTGGCCAGTGGTTCCCCTCCTCCTTATGTATGTCTCTTTGTCCTCCTGTAGTCCAGTCACAGGCTTTGCCCACAGTCACTGCTGTTATGCATTTGTAATTTTGATGTGAGTGGGGTAAATGCTGTAACATCACACACAAGGTTGTGGACTTCACACCTCTGAGTGTACCTATTTAGTAGGTTTCCATCATTGCACCACTACATTTGCTGTGGCCCTCAGACAGTTTGTGTTGCTATATATTATTATGAGGGTACATGTTGGTCCAGCTGTAAAACCATCACAGACTGATATCTGGAGAGGCCCATATATGACAGTTAGACAAAGGAACACACATGGGGAAAGGGTGTTAATACTGTTCTGCCAAACATAGACAGTTGGGAGACCAGTTTGGTATTTGGTTGCTTTCTCTTATAGGTATGACATCTACTTCTCCACTGTCTGCTACTGATGTTTTGACATGACCCTTTCTTGTTTTGCAAATATCTGGCAGGCAAATGCAATGTTAGGACAAGCAGAACAGATATACATGGAATACTTGTGCTCCATCTGTGACAACCTGTCATTCCAGGGATATGGATGTTGGCCAGTGACATGTCAGTGCTGACACAGTAAGTTGGCAACCTTTTATGACCTGGTAGTACACTGACCTTCAGGTACCTGCTGTCCTACTAGGCACCATACCTTCCGATTATTTGGAGCCGGACATCTGGACAAAGCCAAAAGTAATATGGGGACAAAGGCCTACATATAGGGACCATTGTTAACTATTGGCCTTACAAACTTAGAAAAGTGATAAAATAACAGGTTTTGCATTAGCATGCATTTTCCTAAAGGGTATGAAGTCTGAAACTACAATCTGTCATTATTTTCTGACTTTAGTCTTTTGTGATTTGCCAGAAAACCGCAATTTCATGATAAAGAGACCATAAATATGATGCAAACATCTGGACATTCTGTAAACAGTCTGTACAGTTGAGGGGTATGCTAGACACTGCTTACGTTACTCTGAGCTGTGTACTGTCCATATGTGTGGTCCCCTGTCCCTGACCTGTCCAGATTTCCTGCAGTAACAGATATTGATGTCTGGACAATGTGTACAACTCCTACAGTAGCTATATTTGACATGCAGAACAGTTGCCACTTTTTTTCTTGGAACATGGACCCTCTCAACCACAGTACTGTACCAAGGCCGCTAAGACACGACAGCCAGTAGTAAGTGCAGGCCACATACTGACAACATTGACCACACATATACATAGCTCATTGACCCCTGCATATTGTGGATGTGCAACAAGTTATCAAGTTGATTGGGACAGCCCTGGGAATGTGTGCTCTGCTGCTATACCTTACAAACATTACTATTACTGCACTTCTGTGGGAGCATGTGTGTGTGTGTGGTGGGGGGGCACACCTGTCAATTGTCAACATTTGCACAGACTGTGCTGATGTTCTCTTTACATTTTAGTTCCACTTAGCATAGTATTGTGCCTGCCATGGAGACTACAGGCATATCACTAAAGACCATAGGTTAGATTGTAATGGCAGACATTTGGGTCTCAGACTTCTTACCCTTCAGAGCCTTACTGCAACTGCAAGACCTGCTGTGATATCACTGTGTTGGTCTGTATGGGCATATTTCATCATTGTACCCATTTGTGGGCAATTTCTTTAGGGTTTTATATAGCTGACTTGCTGGCTGAGGCTGGGGGGGTGAGTACGGGACCCCCCACATTGACATCCATGCATGTGACCTATGACCCCCCACCCAGTTTGTTAGTCCCCCCGCCACATATACTGCAGTGAGATTTGTCACCTAGGGGACTACTGCATTCTCTGGGGAAGCCAGTATTGGGCATACATTTCCTGTTATCCCACATAGCTGTTACTTGTCTGCTGCTATCCCGGTAGGCCACCCCATTCCCTTGTGTGCATGCAGCGATACCATAGCTATGCTACCACAACGTATTACTCCATTCATTTATTGTTAACAAGACTGACTTACCTTGTGCCTGTGACAGTTGTGAGGATGGTGCTTGAGGGCTGGCACTGTCGGGTGCACGCAGTACACAGCCTATACATGGTAAGATACAGGTAGTGTGATCTGTGTGGCATCCGTTTTACTGTGTGTGAGTCAGAGAGAGGTGTCAGTCTCTGAGTCCCTACAGCATCAGTGTGTGTGCTATGCATTGCCTCTTTGCCAAGGCCTGGGCATACTGGGCACACCTCTGTCTGTCTACAGGAGCAGGCTCATGGGCTTCCTCCTCCAAGTCCCCCTGTGCCTGTGGGGGCCTTAGCAATGGAGGGGGGCTGTGTGGCCCTTCCCTTGGATGTTCCTGCCGCAGCTGTTTCCACAGGATCACATTGTGTAGCATGGCACATACTATGAACATGTGTCCACATGTGGCTGGAGAGTACTGCAGGATTTCACCAGATATGTCAAGGCAGCAAAGCCGTGACTTAAGCATCCCAAACACATGCTCTATAATGTTCCTGGTTTGTGCCTCATTATGACGTTCTTCAATATGTGTGTGTGTGTGTGTGTGTGTGTGTGTGTGTGTGTGTGTGTGTGTGTGTGTGTGTGTGTGTGTGTGTGTGTGTGCATTTCTGATGGGTGTCATCATCCACGGCTCCAGTTCATAGCCAGCATCCCCCACCAGATGGCCATATGGGATGTCCCCCCTGGCAAATGGCTGGTACAGCTGTGAAGCATGCCAGATACTGGAGTCGTGATAACTACCAGGGCTGCCAGCACACACATTCATGATAATGCCCTGGGCACTGCACACAACCTGGCAGTTGATGGAGTGATAGCCCTTGCAGTTGACATAGACTCTACCCTCTTCACCGGGTGGTGCCTTGATCTAGATGTGCATGCAGTCTATGGCACCTAGTACCTCTGGGTAGTCTGCTACAAGGTGGAAGAGATGCATATTGCTGGTCCTCTCCTCAAGGGTGCTGGGGAAATATATGTGCTCATCAGCATGTGTACGCATGACATCCAGGAACTGGTGGAGTACCCTGGATGCAGATGCTTGTGAGACCCCCATGATGTCCCCAGTAGGTCTTTGGAAGGTACCTGTAGCTAGTATTCTTAAGGCTATCTGTCTGTCCAAGATGGCTGACCTTCTCGCTTCAATCCTGAGCTCCATGGAAAAGCCTTCTAGCACCGGCGACCCGGAAAGTCAGCGCAGGGCTCGCATCCACATCTGATGAAGTAAACCAAACAAAAACGTATAGGCAGAGATTTCAGAAATGTTAATGTGTATTGGGATTTCTATGTGCTGTGGTTTCATGCAATAAATCATGTTTTCAAAAGTGCTTGTTTCCTGTTTCCTTGGGCACCTTGGACTTTTGTTTCAAGAGACTGCTGGTGCTTTTAACATATGTTTTGAGGATTAATAGTATTCTTAAGGCTACACATACCTTGGTTTCAACTGGGATAGGTTCTCCTCTGTTGGCTCTGGGTTTGAGGTGAAGCTGGCAGGACTCGCAGAGTTGCTGGAGTAAGTCCCTGTCCACCCTGTAGCAGTCTAGTATCTCCAGATCATGTAGCCCCTGGTAGGTTACCCTGGATCTGAACACTCTTCTTCCCTTCCTTCTCAGTCCGGGATGGTTGTCAGCATTATCCTCCTCACCACCCTCACCCTCTAGCACATACTGATGTATCAAAATGACAGCAGCCCCTAACATTTTGTCAGTTAAAATTCCCCCGAGTGTGTACACCAATGGTGCAGAGTTTGTGGGAAAAACCAGACTGAAAGGTTTTTGCATAGTTTATACTAGTGTGCTGCAGATGCTGATTGTGTGATTGGCTGACTATGATACATTCCACCTGCCAGGTATATTATTTGTACCTGAGTGCCTTTATTTTGCTATTTCCTGTTTTTTTCTTCTTCCCATTTCCGCCCCTTCTAAGCCCCATGACGTGCAAATCCACTGCTCAAATGTAAACACTTCTGCTGGTTCCTGTTGTTTTTTTTATTATTTCCATTGTGTTTAAGCCCCATGGCATGGTGTGTAAACCCCTGTAACTATAGTAAACAGTATTGAGCAGAAAGGACCCTCCCAGGGATGCGAACATGCTCAGCATTTCTTGAACTAGCTCAGACATACCCCCTTGCTTAGCTGTGTTTAGCTGAGCCAAATAGAAACAGCGGCGCTCCAATGTGCTTACACCAAGCATGGCACACCCCCTTTTTATGTCAGCTGATTCTCCTGCTTACGCTACAGCATTATAGCTCCTACATGGTTAGGTGTAGGTGGACACGGTCACCCATTTTGCTATTCAATAAATTTAGCTCATTTGCATACCCCATTGCCTTAGTCCCTTGTTACACCACTACACCGGAGGCTATCTCCTTAGCAACCAGTGTTACCTTTTATTGTTTTGGTTCTGCATGCTACCCACTATAATGGCAAAATTCATATTGCACATAAAATTGTGTGTTTACATTTTTTTTAAATTTTCTGCACAATCTCGTTTCTGCGCCATTGCACTACACTTAAATGGCTAAAATTGCCAAAAATATTTGATTTTCGTAATTTGAAACTGTTTTCCATGCCAATGGCCATATTTTTGTTCACTGGCATGCCTAATAGTCATAATACATGCTTTACTTTGAGCTGTCATGCTCCATTTTGATTTTTGCAGAAATGTACACAGTTAGTAACCAAATACATTTCTGCAACAGACACTGCTCTGACACGGATGCCTGCCTGCTTACTGAATCACTAATTCACTTCATTTGCATGGTTTTCACCAGCAAATGAGGTAATTAGCATTATTCAGTGGTGTCCATGTCAGAATAGTGCTGGCAGGCTCATGCATGCCCCCGGCTTGTTTACTGGATTGCTCGGCAGCCAATATTTCGTGCAATAGCTGCTACACTATTCTGACACTGAGATTTGGTTTTATTGAATCCCAGTCTATGTTTGCAGGTATAGAGAAAGGAAGTGAACCCCATGCACAGTGTGTATGTGGGGCAAGAGATCCTCTGTGATGAACTCTTTAAGTCTTAATGGTGCAGTTGGGAAACAGTGCACTGCACGGTGGAAATTGGTCCATATAATTATCCTGGATTTGATTATATTAAATTTGCATTTGCAGGGGGCGAAGCCCTAAGTGAGGGGGTGTTAGGATTTACCCCTCCCTCAGAAGACATAGTTTTTCTAGATTGGTTCTATTTGAAATTTTGGATATGTGTCTGTTGCACAGCCACACTAGAACCAAAACTAACTGTGATATCACTTTTCTTTGCAGAATATCAGGTAGACAATTTGACTGACATATGCTAAGGATTACCTGTGTAATATGAGAAAAGAATATCCCTGAATGATCAAGTATTTCCTAGTTTCTAGGTTCATGGGAGGTCTCTCTCTCTTGTGAGTCAGGCAGAACATTTTTTCACCACCTTGCCACCAAATTACTGTAATGTTCTTAAACACCACTGTCTTTCTAGTTGCCTTCCCATTATGTTAATTTGACCATATATCTCATTTTCAGTTTTTACTGGCTTGTGTGAATAAGCACAACATTATCATTTTGTGAAATCAATCCCCTTCAACTATTTAAATTTATTGGCCATCCTACTGTATTCCATAGTACCAGAATACAAAAGTGACCACCCCCCCCCCCTTCAATCTATCTTGCTGCTTTAAAAATAGCGACTCTCCACTAAAACTTAAGTTTTAGTTTTACCTGTCTGAAAAGTTAAGTTACCTACTTTCACATCTAACTTTTCTAGTGCACACTGCAGTGTTTAGGATAAACCATTTTTTTTTCATCTTACCTTTAAGCATACCTGTGACTAGCATTTGCTTTAAAACCTGCTGGGAAGCACTAGGAAGTCAAAATGATACAAGCACTCAACTCTCCTTGTTAATAAGGCAAAATTAATTGTAGGCACTAAACAGCCTATAATTGCAAAGTACCTTGCTAAGGTAAGGGAAAACAGCTCTTGCACTTTACAAAAAAAAAAAAAAAAAAGCACCAAACCAGGCATGTCCAAGGGTCAGCTTCCGGTGATTTCTCCTGTCCACCTGGTGAATCTGGGCATACTAGGGCAATGCAGCAATTGCCTCATGTACACAGACAACCCTCTCCTCCTACCACCCAACACTACAACCTGCAAGAGATGCACTTACATAGCCAAACTAGAAGCAAAGCTCTCTCCACCCAAGATTGTGCTAGACAATCATTAGGAGAAGGTTAACACACGCACTACACCTCAAGCAACACATAGCCCCTCCAAACCTACACCACCAACACCCACACATAGCAACACTAAACCCACATATGTGGAGGCCCTAAACATTAACCTGCCCAAGCAACATGGACCTCCAAAGCTGAAACGCAAACAAACACTAATCATAACCAAAGTGTCACTTAGCTCACAACACTAGTGTCCCACCCAACAACAGCCCCTAAGGCAAGACAACGTACCCAACATTTTAGTCATAGGTGACTCTATAGTCAGGCACACTGATGTCCCACTCACCAGGCTGAACAAGGAGAAAATTACAGTCAGCTGCCTGTCGGGTGCCAGGATCTGCCACATAACGCATGCACTCAAGTCACTCCACAAGTACAAATATGACTCTGTCATTGTCCATGCTGGAGTGAATGACATGAGACGTACCTCCCTGGACTACATGAAAAGAGACATGGAAGAGCTCTCGGATCATGTGGCCCAGGCAGGTATGACCCTAGCTCTGAGTAGCATCCTGCCTTCACCCTGAATGATACCACAGTATAAGGATAAAATTATTGACTTCAACAATTGGCTAAGCTTCTGGTGTTGTTCAAAGGGCATCCAGTATCTGTCTGCCTGGGACAACATGATCGACAGACCACAATGCTTTGCCACAGATGGTCTGCACCTGTCACCCCTGGGATTCAGGTTACTGGCTAAGGTTCTTGTCACCCCTATAGTGCCTTTTTTAGGCAAAGTTCAAAGGACAAAACCACCACTGTAACAGGTACAACCATGCAGAATCCGAAGGTAATGCTACAAAATGCTAGATGTCTAAACCTCAAAATGCACTCTCTCAAGGCACTCCTAAAAATGGAGAACATCGATATCTGTGCAGTAACTGTGACCTGGTTCAAGGCTCCAGAGAGCACCCCTGCAATACCAGGCTACAACTCTTACCATACTTTTCGGCCACCAAACCAGGACCGAAACACTAAAGGTGGAGGAGTGTCCATATTCACCAAGGATATTCACAACACCAGGCTAGTTGCTCAACACAATGCATCTGAAATTCTCCAGGTGCAACTAACACCAGGTAAGACTGTAATCCAAATTGTAGCTTGCTACCGATCCCCCACCATGCCCCAAGATTCTCACTACACCTTTCTAAATATACTGGAAAATATTAAGATACAACCAAACACCCTAATACTGGGTGATTTCAACTACCCTGACATTAACTGGGAAAACTACTCGTGTACCAACACCTTTGCCCAACGGTTCTTGGAATTCATAAATTCCAACGCCCTGGATCAACTAATCCTTAGTCCCACCAGGGGCTCCAATATCCTAGATCTGGTCATTACCAACATGGGAAAGCAATGCTCCACACCTATGGTTATCCCCTCATTGGTCAGGTCTGACCATAAGCTAATCACCCTTGACATCCACATCCCACCACCACCCCCAGTAAGGAAACCTCCGTAAAAAACTTCTCCAAAGCCAACATCATGCTATTCAAGTCAGAAGTGACAAATTTCAAGACACCCATGCAGACGGGAACTGAAAGTTTGACTGCTGAATCCTACACTAAGGCACTGTACAAGCACATCCACTCCTGCATGAATCATGCCATCCCCAATAGAACCAAGATGCTCTCCTTCAAAAAAAGAAAGACAATCTGGTCATCCCTTGCCATAAACAAACTTTACAACAAAATGAAGAAACTGTTGCAGAAAAGAGGAAAATCCCAGTATGCAAAAAAACTCCTTTACCAACTCAGTAAGAAGCTGAGATCCCTCATAAAATCCTCCAAAGCTAGTTGCGAAATAAAATTGCCAAAGATTCCAAAGACAACCACAAGGCATTCTATAGCTATGTCAAGAATCTGAATGGTAATGCTCAGATCTGCTCTGAGCTACAACAGAATGGCATTAAATATACTGATCCCAAGGATATTGACAATATCCTGGCAGATTGATTCAGTGCAAACTTCAACCCCCTTTCACCCCCTAAAGGGCCCATCTCAATACCAAAAGATTGCCAAATTCCATTAATAATGGCCACACAGGTAAAAAATGCAGTCTCCAAAGCTAAGAATCCAGCATCCATGGGACAAGATGACATCCCAGGCTGTGTACTACATAAACTACAAAATGAACTGGCACATCAACTAAGTGTCATGTTTAATCATAGTCTCACCTCAGGCTTTGTGCCCACGAGTGGTGCACAGCTACAGTTATCTCACTCCACAAGGGAGGATCCACCTTGGATCCTGGGAACTACCGCCCCATCAGTCTGATGTGCCTGATCTGCAAGGCCATGGAACATATTATCATAGAACTTATAAACAAAGGCAATGGAAACCTTCAAACACTGGACCCCACCCAGTTTGGGTTCATGAAGGGCCAATCTTGTCTCCTGAACCTGATTGACTTCTTCAAATCAGTCTCCAGAGCCGTGGACAAGGGTAAGGTGGTCCACACATCCTATCTGGACCCCGCCAAGGCCTTTAACACCGTCCTCCACTCTGGAATAACAGATAAACTTACTAAGCTGGGCAGTAATCCCTATGTCACTCGATGGGTTGCCAACTGGCTTACTGACAGAACCCACACTGTAAAAGTAGCCGACTCCAAATCCAGCTCCAGACAAGTGACAAGTGGAGTACCTCAGGGTTCAGTCCTCGGACCGCTGTTGTTTGGCATCTACTTCTCTGAAGTACAGGCCAACACTAAGGGACAAAGTTTGCAGATGACTGCAAACTGGGAGCCATTATTGAATCCCCAAATGATGTGGATATTCTACAAAAGGGCCTTACAGAAACAGATGCTTGGTGCCAGAGCCATGGGCTCAAGCTCAATGCCAAGAAATGTATAGTTATCCCCTTTGAGAAAAAACATGTACCCATGAATTACCACATAAGTGGCAATACATTAAACACCGAAAGTGTGAAAAGAGACTTATAGACACAGGTGGACAGTGGTCTCACCTTCGATAACCACATCGCCACAACAGTCAGGAAATCCTTCTATGTGGCACACCTCATCACTAAGGGCTTTTCATCCAGAAAAAAGGAGGTCATTGTCCCACTGTACTCATCCCTCATTAGACCCATTATAGAATACAATGCCTCATTTGGTGGGTCTATATTAGAACACCAAATATTTGAAATGTCGAGTGTTCTAATATCGACTCGTTTTCAGTGAATGCTGAAAATATCGAAGAAACAGAAAACCAAATGTTTTCCTAGGGAAAGAATTTGGTTGTCTGTTTCTGTTGCTTCCAATCCCAAACTAGTTTTTATATTTAGAATGCCAAACCATATGAAGTAGTATGTCTGGCTCCTCATGCCAGATTGACAGATCTATGCCTGCAGGTGCCATGCACATAAGGAGCAGACCACACATATAATGCGCTGTGTGCTGCAGATGATGCTGTGTATGCACTAGGGTTATGGTTGGTGAACCAGATATGCAAATCCCAGACTATGCAGTAAGTTGCACTTAACACAGTCCATGCAAAAATGCAAAACATAGTGGAACATGTATTTGAACTACTGAAGGGACACTTCTGTTCATAGGATCATATGAAGTTACTAGGCTATTGGCCCTGAGGCCCTTATAAGCCCAGCCAAGAGTTTAACCCGTGTTTATACAAGTCAGCACCCAAAGCTCCTGTCCAGCAGGGATACAGGTGGAATCACAGGGGTGTGTTTTCTATTTCCCATCCAGTTATCCAGATTGCACCTGAAAAGCGATAATGAAGTATTCTGCTTGACATGGCGAGGGAGTCTATTCCACAGATGGGGGAATCTCTGGGACACAAGTCTGTCCTACCAACAAGTCCTACCGATGTCACAGACCAAGTTGAGGTAACTTGTGCAGATTATTTGAGTGGAGCTTGACTTGTGGATATGCAGCAGTCCCATCAAGGTGGGGTTTGAGACTGCTCTGTATGCCAGGCAGAGGACAACTTCAAGGGGTCTGCATGAAACTGAGTAGAGGGACAGGGCTTTTAGCCTATCTGTGTAGGGTAGATGTTTGAGGCCCTGGATTCTTCTGGTGAGGAAACATCTCCAGAGGAACACTGAAATACAGCCCAAACACCTGCAGTAAGTTTTTTGTTGTGTGTATTCTACTACCCAACATGTCATCATACTAATAAATGGAGCTGGATACCAGTCATAGCAGCAGCAGGAAGGCAGCATGGTGAAGCATGGGAGGACTGGTCAGCAGCAATACCATAGCTGAAGTGTCAGCTGGCAAAATACATTGCAGCACTGGCAAAGAAGTGGCATATCATCTACAGCTATGGGCCTTGACACTGACAGCACAAAGTAAATCAGTGCATATGGTATCAGTATCAGTCTATAAGGAGAGAAGGTGGAAAGGCCATGCTCTACATCAGATATCACCATGCCTGTACAAGTTAGAGTTTAGGCAGGCCACAGTCATTATCACTTGCACAGTTGGGGGGGGGGGGTGTGTGACTGTAAATAATATTTATTAAGTCATGTGAGGTAAAGATGGTAGCCGTGTTTTCTGGGAGGCTGTGGAGAGTCAGAGATTACAATACTCCATTGGTGGGGGTGACCACTGGCAGTGTCGACTATGCTGGCTTGCACTATGGGAGCTGGATGAATTCCATGACACAGGAAAGGTAGGCATATGGGGCCCTATACACTAATGTGGTATTCTGTGCATTTTGTCTGATGAGCACTAGTGTCCTTGTCCTGGACAATGCTCATGACTGTTTGTGGCATTCTGCCTGATCATAAGTGTCAGGGAGGGATAAGAATTGTGGATGTACATCTGTGGGAAAAACATTTCGGTCAGTGGGTGTATATGCTATGTTATAAGATGCACATAGCTATGTCCGCAACCTTCTCTCCTTTATGCACTTGATTATCAGCTGCAGCTTATAGTATGTACTGCCCCCCCCCCGATTCATGCACTGTAAACATGACTCAGTATATCTCCCAGGATCTCCACACTCCTTGTGATGCATCCTTCCCATGGCTTCCTGTGTTCACAGTGTGGATGAGCAATGCTGGTATCAGCATACTTACATGAAGTTGTGCCACTACTCCCTGTTACTACAATGGGAGGCAGAGGTTCAAGACAGGGAGGCAGAGATGTACTGTAAGCATGTTTTCAGTAACATTGTCTTTTCTATTGTAACTGTTGTAATTGTATACTAAGGGTATGTACATCTGTTTTCCAGTGGTGGAAGAGCAGCAGCTGACCATGTTGGGCACCACAAATGCCGGCAAGCCTCTTCTGTCAGCAGAGTGTATATGACAGCTGTGGCAGGTCCCAGCATAACTGCAACTGTGTTTGTTAATTATTTTCCTCCCATTTTGTTGCATTTCTTTAGGCTGAGTCATGGAAATGGAAGAGATGGGGATGCAGTCACTGGCTGCTATCTCTGGCAAGGGATCAACAGTAGCCAGCACAATTGGCTGTCAGAAAGATGATGATGGTTCCCTTCCAGAAGATGACCTTGAAGGGTGACTGGTGATCTCTGTGTCTGCTTCTTTGGGGGGAAGGGATGGCTTCCCTCCTGAAACTGGAGTGCAAGGATCTCCAGTGACAAGCTTCCCAGCATCAGTTGTGGAGGTTAGCAGCTGTTGAGGTGCTTCAGCAACTGGATGCCCACGTTGACAATATGGACAATATGGAGCTCCTTCTGGCATGACTGGTGAAGTTGCCTGACCGGGATGCCCAACCACTGGATTACTAGGGGAGCAACTGTAATATTGGCCACACAGGGGAGTGATGACTGAGTTTATTATTCTCTTGGCTGGACTAGCATTGAACCATGCCATGACCCTGCCTTACTCCCATCCTGTTGCTTTTCTTCTGCTGTGTATAATTCCTCATTCTTATTCATTGCCCAACCCTCCTCATCATCATCATTTGTGGTGTCCTCCCCAGCTTTTATGTGTATAACAGCCATGTCTGTGCAGCTTTTATGTGTATAACAGCCAAGTCTGTGCAGCTTTTATGTGTATAACAACAGCCATGTCTGTGCAGCTTTTATGTGTATAACAGCCATGTCTGTGCACCTTTTATGTGTATAACAGCCATGTCAGTGCACCTTTTATGTGTATAACAGCCATGTCAGTGCACCTTTTATGTGTATAACAGCCATGTCTGTACGCCTTTTATGTATAAAACAGCCATGTCTGTGCACCTTTTATGTGTATAACAGTCATGTCTGTGCGCCTTTTATGTGTATAACAGCCATGTCTGTGCACCTTTTATGTGTATAACAGCCATGTCTGTGCACCTTTTATGTGTATAACAGCCATGTCTGTGTGCCTTTTATGTGTATAACAGCCATGTCTGTGCACCTTTTATGTGTATAACAGCCATGTCTGTGTGCCTTTTATGTGTATAACAGCCATGTCAGTGCACCTTTTATGTGTATAACAGCCATGTCTGTACGCCTTTTATGTATAAAACAGCCATGTCTGTGCACCTTTTATGTGTATAACAGTCATGTCTTTATGTGTATAACAGCCATGTCTGTGCACCTTTTATGTGTATAACAGCCATGTCTGTGCACCTTTTATGTGTATAACAGCCATGTCTGTGTGCCTTTTATGTGTATAACAGCCATGTCTGTGCACCTTTTATGTGTATAACAGCCATGTCTGTGTGCCTTTTATGTGTATAACAGCCATGTCTGTGTATCTCTGTGTTCTATTTATCCAAGTCTACATTCTGTTTTTGTCTGTCTGCCTTCCCTTCATCTTCTATCCCATCCATGGCCATACCTCACTGCCTTCCTCACCTATACTTTCGTTTTAAACTTCCTGCCCACCTTTTATACATTATTGCCACTCCTCTTTATTTCCCCCCTGCTTGCTGTTTTTCTCTTTCCTAGTTTCCTGTCTACAGATTTTCCTCCCTGTTGACATGATGAACGAGTTACTTCTTTGCTGTGCACACCCACATTGATGTATCTATTGATTGCTGAGCTGCCCTTCCTATGTCAGAGGGGCAGTTCGCACTGCTATGTAGTACTATTTTCACATATGAACATTTCATTACTTGGCCACACACTTCTACCTTGACTGTGATACCTCTCAACTGTACAGATTTTTGCAGAATGTCCGGTGTTTTGCCTCATATTTTTGATCTGTTTCTCATAAAATTGTGGTTTTCAGGCAAATCACTGGCAAATTATTGAAAGTTGAACTCAGAAAATAATGACAGACATTTGAGTTTCAAACTTCACACCCTTCAGAAAATTCATGCTAAAGCAAAACCTGTTACTCTATCAATTTTCTAGGTTTGCAGGAGCAATATTTAAACAGGTGTCCCTACTTTTGGGCCTTTGTTCCCCTATTATTGATGACTGTCCATTTTTTTTGCTCTAAGAGGTTGCGAGGTATGTAGCCAATCAAGCTGATCCTTCATGCTACTGTCACCCTTTTCCAGACACAGCGCAGCTCAGCTCTGTTTATTGTGCTACCACTATGTCTCAGTTTTTTTCCTTTGCTCTGTAAGTCAGTGCCATTCAATGTCTAAATCATATCTGATCATCTGTACTGCTCTTTTTGCAGTGACCTCCTAGAAAATTAGCCAGACATGCCTGCTTAGTGCTTGCCAATGAATCCCAGCATTTAAATTTCAATAAGTCTTGTATTACTTAGATCTGATTTTCAGATAATAAATTCAGGCATCTAGAAAGGTTCTGTCTTCCTGACAAAATTCTGTAAGGAGAAACATATGCGGAATTGTTCACTTTCAGACATATGACTGCAGTTTTAATTTTACGTCAGCCTGTTTCCAAATATTTGATGTAAATTATGTGAAGTATAATATGTGATTTGCTATCTCTCATGCCATATTTTCCAGATGGTACTGCTTGTTGTTACCTTTTTACAAGAGATTATTCTAGTGATTGCCAGACATCTTCAAATATAGTTCGTTGTCCTTCTTTTAGTCAGGAAATGGAGCTCCTCATCTCTGTTTCAATAATAAAACTCATTCTGCTGTATGCCTAACAAGTGTTTAGGCTTCCGAGTTAGTAGTACAAACTAAGATGATGTTTAACTTGATGTTTTAAGGTATAATACAGCTCTGTCTGCAGCTTATTCATCAAACACAAAATACATGGAAAATGCCAGATGCTTCATTTGGCACGAGGTAAAACAGACCATATACCTTTAAATGAAACTATCATAACATAGTGGTTTAGAGCCTATTCCTCTTTCATATGAATGGCTCCTGCTTGTAAATTATAGCCTGTGTACTTGTCCCATGGGTCAGGGGAAAAAGCAGCCTCCTAAAAACAGAACTATGATTGGTGCTCTTAAAGATTCCCTAATTGAAACCAAATGTTCAAATGTAGAATTCTGGGATCTTTGGCCTCTGCCCAAAAATCTTCAGTATGTTAAGTTTTTTTGCAGGCATCTTACATCAGCTAAGCTCCATTTGGTATAGAAAGAACTTTCAGTCCTTGGAAATCATTGAAGTATTTCTAAAGTATTTTGGTTCTCTGACTCAATGGATTAATCTAAAACTGTTTTAAGAAGGAGGACATTATTCTGAATAAGTAAGCAAAACATTTTTTTTTTGGTAACAACAACTTTTATGCATTTTGTTTTTGTTGCAACTGCTTGTTTTATGCCAAAACCTCTTTGTATTCTAGCGAGAAGCACTTTAAAGATGTTGAGACTATAACACTTTTAATATTGCTTTTCATTTTAAAGTACACGTCGTTTTGAATTTCTCACTGAAAATGAAGGTAGAAAAATATGCAATAGTAGATGCAGATTTACTGTCTTTTTTTATTGCTGTCTGCATGGCAGGCATGATTAATTGATAGCAGAGGGCACAGATTATTTCTAGTCATGAAAGTCTGATCATAAATACTAATGTTACTTCAAAAAACTATGGTTGACAAAAGTGTCATCGCCTAAAAAAGAAAACATTACTTGTTCCAATTCTGCAGTTAAATAGAAACTATCACTTCAGTAAATTCCAACATTTTTACAGCACATGCTAAGACGTATGCGCTCATAGACACGTGTATTAAGGAATACATACACATAAGTCACATGTAGAAGTGCTTTACAGTTCTTTAATAGTTTTATTTATGCTACTTACTGGTTTGATATCAATAAGAGGACCACAGCATAAACCACACTGTAACAGGTTTAAGTTTCATATATTCATTACATAATCACAAGTTTTCAATTTCATACAGACTCTATGACTATATACATTTTATGTTCTAAACTGATGGTTTGTTAGTAATATGATAGTGTGAATAAGCAACTTCTGCAAAACAATATTAATGTTTAATTATAAAGCAAGTTGAACAAACATTTAATTTTCTATAGACCACTGCAGAAATGACAGTTTAATAGTTTGTTTAATGACAGTATTTCATCAGAAGTTATATGCTAGACAGGCTGCATCTCACATGTGAGGCAGATATTAAGCTGGATTTTTAACCTTGTCTCAAGGATATCTCATTGCTGTTGTTTTGGATTCACTGGATGTTGTATTACTTGCGGGGTGTTTGCTTACAGGAAAAAGTCCTACTGCTAATCAAGTGCCGGTTATGAAATAAACAAGATATGATGAGGCTACTAGCTCAGTGGGTCTAACCCAGTCCTCAAAGGGTAAATGCATAAAATAAATCAGAAATAAGAGACACCTTTTAAACAGTTTCCTACAATGGAGAAAAGCTTAGTAACACAGACGATTTTTATTTTTATTTGTCCTTTGGTAACCAGGAAAGTCTGACTAAGCCAATGGCCAATTTTCAGCAAAGGCCTGGGGAGAAAAGCTCCACAACAGATTTAAAAACATTGAAACAGTAGTTGATGTGCAATTGTATACAAGGGGAGAAAAGCCCTGCAATAAATTAAATATTTCCAATGAGCTATGGAGAATGGCTCCACAAAACAAACAAACAAAAATATTTTACAATATTTGATAAGTAAGTTATATACAAGCAGAGAAAATCCCCACAATAGATGAAACACAAACAGATTGAGATACAGCTGGGCGTCGGGCTGGCAACTCGGCACCATAAAAAAATCTACTGCCAATCTTTAGCGGACCAGAGTTCCGCTGTGGCGACCCCTAACCGGGAAAAGCCGAAAAGACAAACAACTAGGATGAACCATGATCAAGAATGCAATGTGAACTGCAAGTAGCAAGACACTGTGCAGAAGTATACAATCTACATCAAGTAGATTAATACATACTTTCAAAATATTGACTATATTTCTAATACTAATGGAGGTGAGAAACGGTATATTCTGCTGCTAAAATAGACAGAGTAACAACATGAGATGAGGAAGAGTAATGAGCAGGAGGGAAAATTAAGGACATGGAGACAGAGTTTACTGTTAGAAAGACGAGACTGTTATGGAAGGACATTAGAAAGGAAAGTTGGCTGAAGAGGTAAAGAGCATACATTAGTAATACAGTATCATTAAAGTGAGAGCTTCATTTGATGTTAGGCCATTGCTACCTGGTCAGATATGAAGGTGGTAGTAAATGAGTGAGAAAGGCATAGTTATAGTAGGTCAGTGGTCATACATGTGTTGTGAGAGTTGTACAGTTACAGGTCCAGTTGTCAGACAGATATTTTTTTAAGGGATAAGGAGACAGAGATCCGGAAGTGTGCCACATAGGTGGAATAAAGAGTTTCCTTTGATTGATGTGGCTGATGTGGTTTATAGGTAGTGAGGAGCATTTTGTTTTCAGATCAAAGTGGCCTAGAAGGGGTGTATGTATGTAATAAGTCTAGCAGGGATTTGGTTTGTTCAGGTTTGTCTATTAATTTGTGGACTAGGAGTAGATGGGCATATGTGAATTGCTTGGATAATTCAAGCCAGTCGAGCTGTTGTAGGGCTACGCAGTGATGGGTTCTCTTTGATGAGTTAGTGGCAGATGTTGTTATAATTAGCAGCACTGGTTTAGTTTATTTTGGATGGAAGGTTGTCGGCTAAGCAGTACTGGGGGCCACATAGGGAGTCCTTAATTTGTGTTGATTTTCTTTTTTTTTTTTTTTTGATAACTGGTTGCACAAGCAAGTCAAATTTCAGGTTGTCATCAATTGACATGCCTAATAACTTTGTATGGGGGATGACTTCTAATAACCGTGTCACTTCGGAAGCCCGATTTCATTAAATGAGTTTCATTAAATATCTCAAAAGTTTTGAATTTATTTCTGCATACATGGAACAAAGGTGCAATGGTTAGCATTTCTGAGTAATAGCAAACTGGTTTCCAGTTCATTCCTTAAATGGGATGCTACCTGTGTGGAGTTTGCACATCCTTCCTGTATGTGCTATTATTATTTTTTTTTTATTATTATTTTTTTTGTTTGTTTTTGCTGAGTGCTGTGGTTTCCACACAAATTCCAAAGATATATTACAGGTGACCTTGTTTTACTTCAAAGTGTGTGTGTGTCTGTGTGTCTGCCTGTGTGTGTGTGTGTGTGTCTGTGTGTGTCTGTGTGTCTGTGTGTGTCTGTCTGTCAGTCTGTGTGTGTGTGTGTGTATGTGTGTGTGTGTGTGTGTGTGTGTGTGTGTGTGTGTGTGTGTGTGTGTGTGTGTGTGTGTGTGTGTGTGTGTGTGTGTACCTTACAATTAGCTCCTTTGTCTTGTGCTTACCGTGGATAGGTTTCAGTTTGCCTGTGAACCTGGACTTGATAAGTAGATTATGGGGTGGTCTTTGCATAAATGAACAAATAAATGCAAATGTGTGTACATGTACGTGTATGTACATGTGTGTGTGTGTGTGTGTGTGTGTGTGTGTGTGTGTGTGTGTGTGTGTGTGTGTGTGTGTGTGTAGTTATATCTAGTTCATATCAAATAGGTCGATCATGCCTACGATCAACCTGTTAACTTTGGTCGACCCTGTCTATGGTTAACAGTTATGTGATAAATGATCCCTGGGGAAGGGGAATATACCCCTCCTCTAGGGATCATGTGATCTTGTACTTAGTAAATATAATTAGCAGGGGGTGTGTGTGGCTGGGGGTTACAGGTGGATGTGCCCCATGCAAAAAATGCTATCTTTTTTGTTTTCCATGTTTTTTGGACTAGCCTCACAGCAGGTGCATTAGTATGCCAGCGTGCTTTTTTTAATGTGTGTGTGTCAATGTTAAGCATATTGATGTTTGTATGGATTGACTATTAGTAGTAAATCCATATATATATATATATATATATATATATATATATATGTATGTGTCTTTCGGCTTTTCCCAGTTAGGGGTCGCCACAGCGGAACTCCGGCCCACTAATGATTGGCAGTAGGTTGTATGTGCTGGCTTGCCGGGCCTAACACACAACCTTCAATGAAGGAATGCCCATTCACGCATGTCGCTACACAGAAGATGCTCTATCTGAGAATCGAACGGGCAACTTCTAACTGTGAGGCGACAATGCTATTGCAGCACCACCACCGCAGTGTATATTGTTCAAGAGGGACATAGTTAGAACCCCAGGGGTGAATTTACAGTTAACCATCCAGTTGTTCAGATTGCGTTTGAAGAGGACCAATGAGGTGCTCTGTTTGACATGATCCTGGAGTCTGTTCCAAAGGCATGGTAACCTCTGGGAGACATTTTTTATATATATATATCTTATATGCATGCATACAAAACACATATATATATATATATATATATATATATATAGTTACACTTCAGAAGATCAAACGGCTGAAATATCGAAGACCATATGGTCGAGACCATGTGATTGATATTTCAGAAGATCAATCTTCTGAAATTGTTATGAAAATAGAAAACAACAGTTAAAGAAGACACTGTCAATACAGCATGGAACAGGAGATTTTCCTATTCCCTGCTGTAGCGTGATCTCGGAGTTGGTATATTTAAGTAGGGGGGTGTGTGGGGAGTGCAGGGGCTCTTGCCCCCTGCATTACCGTCTTCTTTAACTGTTTTCTTCTCTTTTTGTTACAATTCCAGAAGATTGATCTTCTGAAATATCGATCATATGGTCTCGACCATATAGTCTTCGATATATCAGCCGTTCGATCTTCTGAAGTATGTATATATATATATATATATATATATATATATATATATATATATTTAGACAGAGAGACTATTTAATTACACTATACTGTGTCTAATCTCTCTGTCTATCCCTTGCTCTCTTTCTCTCTCTCTCTCTCTCTCTCTCTCTCTAACCCTCTCAGTAGCACTATTTTCTGGATTCCTGTAAGAGGAACCATCTCCAGCATTCTTCTGGTATCTTCTTCCATGTCTTCATTCAGTCTGTTGTCTGTCCTCCAAAGCCACTGCTCCAGCTTTCAATTCCTCTCCAAGAAAGGCAAACAACACTATAGTTGTACTTACCTTAGTCCTCCTTTTAGATAGTCTTAAGTGTTTCCTTAAGGAAACCTGCTCTAGTTAATGCAACAAAGTTTCTCCCTGCTCTGAAAGCAACATTCTCATTAAAGTGATAGTTACACTTCCATTGCTAATACAACAAAAGCTCCTCTCAATCACTTTTATTTACTTTGTACATGTAAAGAAAGGTTTTCTATTTACAGTAGCAGTTCTATGATCAATCTGCTAATCTAGCATTATTTATTTATTTATTTATATCTTTTGATGACTGAGTTAGTCCCACTAAGCTACTGGCCTCTTTTTCAGCAAGACCTGGGGTGATCTTTATACTACAGAAAAAGGTTTGGTTGGGATGTTGTAGAACTTCCCCAATTCTTTTTAATAGGGGGCCATGGGATCTTTTACTTCTACCTAAGCAACCCCCAACTCAAGCAGATGAAACTTCAGCTTAATATCTCATCTGAAGTATGACACACTCAGCTGTATTATTAATAATATTTACAATCAGTTGAACTTTTTATTTGACAACATCTGCCATGTTATACACACACACACACACACACACACACATTATATATATATATATATATATATATATATATATATATATATATATATATATATATATATATATATACGCTCCTTTTACACATAATTAGGCATTTAAGGTGTTCAGGAGACATTCACCCTAATCCTGGTCCCACCCCCAAATGCAGTTCATTAGCCATCTCTTCACCATCATCACTTACTATGCTCCATCATAGATACAAATCCTCCCTTCTTATCCTTAATGGGAATGTAAGAAGCATAGCAAACAAAGTCCATGACCTACATGCCCTACTATCCCTTTACTCCCACCAACATTGTAACACTAACAGAAACATGGCTTAAACCAGATATCAGCAGCTACGAAATTACTGCCCCTGATTACAACATCCTACATAAAGAGAGCAAAAACAAAGGGGGGGGGGGTGCTGCTATCTTATTCAAATATCAACTTATACTAGACCTTCTGGACTTTTCCGTACCTGAATTTGATAATGCAGAATTAATATTTCCTAAATTAACAATTAACCCCCGAAAAAAGACACCTTAATATCATAGCTGGATATATTCCAGCAGGCAACAATCTCACCACACTTTAAAGTATATTACAATGGACCTGCATATCTCTCCCACACGAAACTGTACTAATGGGTGACTTTAATACTGATTGGTTCCTTTGTTCCTTTCCAAACCCTACATCTCATGTAAACCTTTACAGCTTCACCCAACTCATCACATCTCCCACTAGGACTGATAAAACTTCTAAGCATCAATCCATCTTTGACGGGATTTTGCTTAGCAACCCCAGTCTCTCATCCCACTCAGGCTGTCTCCCTGACTGCCTTAGTGACCACAACCCAACCTTTCTAATAAGAAACTGCATTCATCAAAACTGCCAGCCCTCCATCCATCTAATCAGAAACCAAAAAAAAACTTTGATCCAAACAGGTTTATCTCTGCCCTAAAAAGCTGCAATATGGAACCTCTCAAGCACCTGCCTCTAGAAGTTATTCTCTCCTTTAACTCCACCTTCCTAAACATACTCAACTATCACACACACACCCCCAGAACCATTAGAGTGAAATTAAAATATGCACTCTGGCTAAGTAAAGAATCCATATCCCTACTCAGAACCAGAGATAAAGTCTGGGAACAATATCGTAAACCCAAATCTCATATCACTAAACAAACCTTTCTAGAACTCTGAAATAAAGCAAAAAAACTAGTAAAATTAGACAAAAGCGACTGCTATTACAACATACAGAATAAACATCAAAATAACCCTCAAAAATTCTGGGCAGCAGTTAACAATATATTGCATCCTGGAAAAACAATGACTCCTACCCCAATAACCGCCAACAACTCCATGAACTTAGCCAGTCAATTTAATACTTACTTCACAGAATCAATTCAACAACTTACAATGACCCAGACCGGCCCCAACAACACCCCTCCTACCCCAAACCACAACAGATTACACCCTCTCAAAAGCAACAACCAGTTTACACTAAACCCAGTCTCCACTAACACCATCAAAAAACTACTAAATAAACTTAAGCCCACTACCTTGGCTACCAACAATCTCCCTGCTGACTTCCTGCAGATTGCAGCAGTAGCAATCGCATACCCTGTATACATACTTATAAACAGGTCATTATCTGAAGCTTATGTCCCAACCATATCTCCCACATCTTACCCTTACACAAAGGAGGTAACTCCACCGAACTAACAAACTATAGCTGAATAATTCTATCCACTCTCAAAAATTCTGGAAAGGGTTGTACACACCCAACTTATGGATTATCTCCTTACACACAAGCTCCTATCGAATACCCACCATGATTTTTGCCCCTCTCACAGCACCACCACAGCCCTACTGTCATTTACTAACACAGTTAACCAGCATAGAAACAATGGTCAATTTGTATCAACCATATTCCTGGACCTGTCCAAGGCCTTTGACATGGTCAACCACTCCAAACTCATCTATGCCCTCTCCTTCCTTAGCCTTAGTCACCCCACTATCACCTGGTTCCAAAGTTACCTAGCAGAACATCAGCAGACTGCCCGCTGACAACAAGATCTTTCACCCTTCTCCCTGTCACCTTAGGGGCTCCCCAAGGCTCCATCTGTGGTCCTCTTCTTTTTTCCCTTTTTACCAACCAGCTCCATTTGACAACTCCCCAGGCTGCAGTGGTTCAGTTCGCTGATGACACTCCCCTGATTTGCTCAGCTTCCTCCCTCAAAGACCTCCATATCATTACTCAAGATTCCTTCTTATCCACTGAATCCTGGTTCACTAGCTCCCAACTTTTCCTAAATCCCAACAAAACAAAACTTCTTCTCTTCTGCCCAACCAAATACACCTCCCTATCCACAACCTTCAGTAACCTCTCTAAAAATAAAACTATTATCACCCCAACAAATCATACCAAATTACTAAGAGTGTGACAATAACCTGAAATTTGATATTCACATTGGCCAATCCATTAAAAAAGTTCACAAAACAATAGATCTCTAGATTTCTGACAAATAAAACAAAGCCACCATTGCTAGAACCCAACTCCTCTCAACTCTCCTGTATACCTCCCCAATCTTAACCAACCTCCGCAAGACAGATCTCGCCAAACTCGAAGCCTGTTACAATAAAATCTCCAAGTTTGCCACTAATGCCTCATACAAGTCACATCACTGCTCATCACTTAAGCAGCTCAAGTGGCTTGAACTCCCTCAACTTCTTCTCTTTAATCAACTTTCCTTCACCCACAAAATACTCTATCAATCAGAAAAAAACCTGCACTCAAAGATCTCATTCAGCCATATTCCTCCTTCCAGACCTCTTCTCTCCAGCAAAAACTACTTCTACATACCACCAAAGCTAACAATTCAGCAGGTGAATCACTTTTTTCCAGTTACATTTCCAGACACTGGAATAATCTACCTAACTCACTAGCAACTAACTCCTTGACACTTCAGTTTTAAAAAAACTTCTAAAAACGCACCTTAGTAATACCTGGCTTTGCACCTGCAACTCCCCTGGATAACCTAGTCCTCCTTTTCACTCTGTTATCATTACTCTTACTCTACCAGCATGATCTACCACTAAAGGTAGCTTCACTTTAACTGTACATAATCACTTGGATGTATCCAGTACATGTAAACAACCATTTTTATGTAAATTATTGTTGCTCCACTTATTGAGTCTGAAACCACTATCTTGTATGTATTTGCTTCTCACTTGGCTGTTTTTGTTTCTCTATTTTATGTATTTGTTACTCTTCGAGCTTTTCTCCCCGGGTCTCCTCTGAAAAAGGATCTGTGTCCAATCGTATTTTCCCAGTAAACAAACATAAAATAAAATTAAATAATTAATATATATATATATATATATATATATATATATGTATATATATATATATATATATATATATATATATATATATATATATATATGTGTGTGTGTGAGTGAAGATATATAGATAGATAGATGCCAGTAATTTAGTCGAATGCCTTTAAAGTCAACATCTTTTTAGTAGACTAAACAAATGGTCAACAGATTTGCAAGATTGCTAGAATACTGGTGATGGGGAATAGAGGTGTCGACATTTGACTATTTTAATCATTTTTATTCTACATACCTCTCTATCCTATCTGTCTGACTGTCAGTCTATTTGTCTGTCTATCTATCTATCTTAAAGTAAGAGCTAGCACAATTTTGTGCGTGTGTATGTGTGTGCGTGCGTGTGTGTCTGTGTGTGTATAAGGAGGTTAAACTCTATGGTTTTAGGTTGTAGCAATGTATTTATTTACTTATTTATTTGTTGTGTTTATGTTAACTCGGGTAGAACAGTTTATCATTTATTATATGGAGTTATGTTATTTATTTTGTTTTTTTTTGTCTGCTTAACATGTCAAGGCCTTTATACTCCTGTTCAGTGCTTGAAACTTCTCTGTACAAGTTAGGTGCACTGGCTTTATATGATTGCATAATCATTTATGAAGTTTCAGTCTGCAAATTTAGCAGCATCTCTGGCAGACTTGGGTCAGATCCAAAACATTTATTTGGCAGCAATCAGTAGAAAGGCAGTCAGTTTCTGCAGTCATCAGTTTGGAATGGCATAGGAAAAATGTGCTTTCCACAATTCCTCAGAAACTAAAGAATCATTTTAATCTCCAGAATGGTGACATTTTCATCAGCCTTCCACTTGCATCATCCTATTTTTCTCTCAGTTGCCCACTTTGATGGATGTAGCCATCTTAGCACTGTTCACTAAATCCCATATTCCTTATTTTGTGTCTATCATAGGGCAATTTATGAACGTTTACATTCTTCATTCTTTTCAGGGGAACACCCTTCATTTCAGTACTTGGGTTCTAGCATATAGTGAAAGAAAAAAAACTTTGTTGCAAATGTAATATTTTTATTGATCTGCTGTTAGGGTGGAAGGGCTGTTAGCAGGTTTCTGGAACTATAAAGTGCATTCCATATTTTTGCCTTTCTGCAGGAAGTATTAGTATTTTTTCTATGGTCCATTCAAAACCTTTAATGTGGTAGCTGGTAACAACAATCATACGACTCTGAGCAGTTATATTCTTTGATATCAGCACATTTCTTTAACATTAGTCACATATTTTTGGATGGGACATTTGGTTCTTTTACACTAAGTAAAATCTTGCTGTTTCTTAATTAATGTGTACAGTATGGTTTGCATGTTTTATGCCAAACCATACCCATGACTGTCCTACTTCCTGGTTCACTGTAGGAGGTATAATTTGTCAGAACAGCTTTTTAACATTGTACCATTAAGTCTGAGATAAATATATGTATATATAGATATATATACACATGTGCACGTGCGCGCACACACACACACACACACACACACACACACACACACACACACACACACACACACACACACACACATTGCAGATGCAATAATGTTATTGATTTGCCCTTGGGGTGTAGGAGTCATAATGTCGGAATAGCTTTTTAACTTTGTACCATTAAGTCTGATATATATATATATATATATTAATATTAATATTTAGGATGTTTTTACTTTAGTTTTGCATAAACACATACAATTAATTTTACATTCAGAAAAAGAAATTTTTTCCTACAGTGCGACTTTTTTCGTTTCTGATAGCCCTATGCTCAAGTCAAAACTTACAATTGTTTCCCAGAACATTTATACTCTGTGATTCAGGAAATAAAATGAAGCTGTTCTTTAAACTAATCAACAGGTGAGGTTACATCAAGGTGAATAGTATCTTAACCTTATATTTACTGAACATACAACAACATACCTTTCAACCTCTTTCTGGACAAAGCCTGAGATAATGGGGAAACAAAGGCCCAAAAAATAGGGACAGATTTTAAATATTGCTCTAATAAACTTAGAATGATGTTAGACTAAGAGGATCTGTACTAACATGCATTTTCTGAAGGATATGAAGTCTGAAACTCAAATGTATGGCATTATTTAATGACTTCAGTCCTTGGATCATCCTATTGATTTGCCAGAAAAAAACACATTTTATGAGAAAAGACCAAAAACATGATGCAAAAATCTGGACAGAGAGAGAGCTAAGTGCAACAGATTTTTTCTCCTATCCCTTTCACTGGCCTTAAACAGTTAGAACCTGTTTTCATACCTCATGTTTATACATTCCATCCATTAAGTTTAAAAACGGGAAGTGCCACTTATGAAATCACTGCAGCATTGCCTTATACCAGACCTGAAGTTTCTCCCCCTTTCCCTAAGATTAGCATTTTTACACAATAACTCATAATCATCAGGTGCCTTATAGGTATTCTGTAGCTGATAATTTAGTGTACTAATGTTGTTATTGCCTCTTTGTGGTTAAAGGAGGCATACTGGTGTTATTAGCCAAATCTGTGTTTATAAATCAACAGTCACTCACTACCCTCTGTTTTTGAATAGATCCTTTGGTTGCTTATGTTGAGAAGGTAGCTAAGCGCCTAAGAATCAGGCAATGAAAGCCTGGGCTGAGCAGTTCTTACACAAGAAGTTGCAGTGCTGTCTGCCCAGCATTGCATGATGTTCTCTACCAAGGGCACAGCATGGCAGAACGAGCTAGGAGAGCAGCAGTCTTCATCAAGGAAAGTGCATTTAATCTCACAGATATGGCATGGGGGAGTTCAGTCACTGTGTTTCCAAAAGAACAACTATCTTGTATTCATTTAAGGAGCAGGATTTATTCATCAGAACGTATCAAGTTTTTGATCTGGTACTTTACAGTGAAGGCAAAAATAGAATCTCTGTATGAGGGCAGGATGAGATAACAGTTCCAGCAAGCATGCTATGCTATAATATAAAATATACTCAGGGGATACAGTCAGTTCAGAGTGCAAAGATCCTGTTCTTCAAAAAGACAAACTTTGGTTACATGGCAACATTTCTAAAGCGTACTTTAGTTAGAGAGGAGACACCTGGTCAGCAGTGCTAAAGCAGCAACACTACTTGCATGGAATTACAATATAGATATTTTATTCTACTAAAAACAACTAAGGCAACAGAAATAAAACATCAGGTATTCTTACAGAACACAGAAGTTCTCATACATGCAAAGGAGGGAGTAGTGCATTGTAAGTGAATGAGGCAAAATAAAGCTTAAATGTACACATTCATCCAGTTTTTAATCTGCTTCTCCTGGAGGCCATCACAATGCTAGCCAGCTGTGCTGGGCAGACCAGCCTCCCCTGTCATGAGCAATAACTCATCATCTGGTATCCGAGTGTGTTTCCAAGAAAGCTGAGAGTTATAATCTCTGTAGTATGTCCTGGGTCTACCTGGACCCAGAAAATATGAGAAAAAAAGTAAATAACGTGAATTCAAAAGGGGAGCAAAATATTTTCAGGTGTACTGGTAAACAGAAGTAATAAACAAGGTCATATAATGAGACTTGGGTAAAATTAGTTTTGCAGAGTAAAATTTGCCTGCATACAGTGAAAATGAAGAAGAGCTTATGGGATCACAGTAAGAAGACCAAAAATACAAAAGGAGGATAACTGGTGTATTTGCAGGGAAATAGATTCAAAAGAAGATGACAAATCTGAATGTAGAAGAGGCTTCATTGTTAGTTATATTAACAATAAGGACAACCAGTCCTAGTATGGTCCCCTGGGGTAACCCAACAGTAACCCTTATTTTATCTGAGTAAACCATTTACGAAAACCTTCTCTTTTAACTCATGCAGTCACACTGTGACCGAGCCCAAACAGAATCAGCAGGTTATTTTTAGGAAGAAAAACTGGCAGGTGAGCTGGATTATATAGTGCTTCTCTACCATTAAAATTCTATATACCTTTCTTTGCATATGTGTGCGTATGTGTTCGGATGTCAAACTGGAAATCATACATTTGGGATGCAAGATGTCAGGTAACAGTTCATATGGTGAAGGGGAGAAACAGACGAAAAATAATCTGCTTGCTATTTAAAGGGACACAAATAGTATGATGAGGTTGTAAGCAAATACAGTAGGATGTATAGTTATTCAGAGGTAAAGGAAGCCATAACCTGCTACATAGACCTCCTCATTGCTCTGCATTATGTCCTCTCAACTGCTTCGAAATCCCACATCAACTAGCCTATACACAACTTCGCATCCATAAAATGTTATATAACCGCTCACCCTGACCATGTATCTCTGCACTATTTTATCACTGTCTTCCAAATCATCCTCTGTGCTCTCACGACAAAATCCTGCTTTAAAACTATAAAGCAGAAAAGTATGGGGACAAGTATATACACATACTGGATATCCAAAGTTTGGAAGTCTATCCCAAATTCCATCAGAATTGTATCTAGCCTCCACGTGTTTAAGTCCTCCCTCAAAGAATGTCACTAAGTCATGGCTATGCTCATGCACCTCATCTGTATGATCCATATTAACAAATATGTTACATTGTTACCAATGTAACCTCTCATGAGTTGAACTTAAAACATAATTAATAAACAGAATAAAATAAAGCAGAAAGAATAAGAGCCTGTAAACGCCTATGGGAATTGTTCTGGATGACAGCACTTAGGAATGCAGACAATGGTAGAAGGAAAATGTGAAGAGTGTGGAAAACAGGACAGATTGTTGTACGTGTAACACGTTAACCAAGGCCAGTACTATGTCCTACTACACTGCACTGTACTTGCTCACTAGAATTTATATGCACATTTGTTTTCTAAGTAATTAGTCTGAATTACTCTTGTTATTGCTTACATTTTTGCATTTTCCTTCTGAAATGTTTTGTATTTCACGTGAGCTGAGCCTGAAATTAGTCAGTACTGATCAGTGCACTATCATGGTAAACAAATATAAATAAAACTGGGAAGAAATTGATAATCTCCTGACTGGTAAAGCTGTAATGTATCGCCTACTGGCAGTACCACTTCCTTTGTTGTTGAATGCCTCATGCATAGCAGCAGTTTTTATCAGTACTGTGTGCTGCTGCACGGCTGATGCCGCTAACCCTGTTTATTAGTTTGTTAGCTTATTTGCCAGGGTAGTACACTGACCACAACAGGCCACTTGTAGACACAACCCTAGCATTCTTGCAGTCTGTAACTGCAGTATTTTTGGCATGTTTTAACCTTTTGTAGTCTGGTGCTAGTAGGTCTGCATTTTTCCCACATACAACCATGACTCGTGACTACGGTCAGCTCGCACACACTGGCTTATCTTTCTGACCTGATTTTCTACCCTTTACCCCACTTATTTCTTAAGGGAGATGTTAAGGATTTTCTGCTTTCTAGCATAATGCGTTATAGCAAATTTAACTTAATGACTATTCAAATATTTATTAAAATGTGTTTAAATATATAGAAAATACTAATAATATTACATGAAAGTTATCCGTACTAGTACATTAATTTATAAAACACAGCAAGTATATGAATTAAATTTTACTACCACTATCACGCACCTGAGAGTTTGCAAAGTAGTGATCAATCAGTGGACAGGAAACAGTAGTTGTGTTACTAACATAATGTTGCTTATTTACAGTAAGTTCCTTGCACTGTCCAGGATTCTTAAACAATCACCATGGTATCTGTATATCTACTGTGTTATTGGCTGACTTCTCATGTATGAAGTGACACTATCATAGCCCTCATGACTTATCCCCAGAGTTAGATAGCAGCATTGCCTGTGTTCCTCTGTTCTGTGCAACAGCAGCCATTTCTCACGATTGACAGTAGCCAAATTCATCACAACTATTGCTGCTTCTCACTCATCACAAAAACTTCTCACTTGTGATCAAACCATACCAGCCATGATAAATCATGATAAATCCTGCGTTATTCACATCCAGTTGTAGACTCTGTTTTTTTTTTTTTTTTTGCACAGGTTTGCACCACACATCACTTTACATCACTATGGCAGGAAACTGGCTCACCACTCACTTGATTTGCATACATATGTATGGTTATACGTATCACACCACATGCACAGTGAAACACACACACACACACACACACACACACACAAAAGTGCTGTATTGCTTATATCTTAAATGGTGTTTCTTGTAACAGGCATACAGCTGAATTCATGGGGGGCATTAAATAGATACAGCTCCCCCACAGTGGGTTTTAGACAGGACTGATTTTTAAGTTTACATTTCAATTTATGCTAATTTTCATCTCTGATTGGATATTTTTTGTCTGCTGTTTCTGACAATTATACCTAAACAATATTCCATGCTACAAATGCAGGATGTAAATCTTTGTTTTGGCCAGAGTATGAAAAAAATGCCAAAATATAGATGATGTGCCCTGAAATAATGCTTAATCATTTAACCTCTAAAACTACAAAACACGACTGTTAAAATAAAGTAGGCTACCTTTTTATTACTGAGCCATGGTGGTATTTTAATATGCTTATACTAAATATACCAACTATTCTGCAAATTATTCTTATGAATTTAGATTCTGATAAAACAACATTAACATTTAAATTTTTGCTTATAAAGTATTTTAAGCAGAAAGTGCAAAATCTTTTACTGCAGTGTAAATATAAAAGCTTAAAAAAACAGATTTGCTCTGAAAACCAAAACAATAGTAGTTGCATTCATGCCTTGCTCTGCTTAAATGTTTTGGGTTTAAATATTGATGCATAATAGTAAAATAGCAAGATTAAATTAAAAAGCAAAACAAACATGAGAGAGGTATTTTTTTTCAGTGTTTTTGCTCAGCATTAGCAAAACACTATTTAGTATTATTTTTTCAGTATTTTTGTGCAGCATTAGCAGAATACTATTTAGTATTATTTTTTCAGTATTTTTGTGCAGCATTAGCAGAATACTATTTACTAACCTGTATCATAGACAAAACTGCTGCAAATTTCACATCTTGTTCAGAATGTAATTTTTGCACTGTAAATATAATTTTCTTTTGGGATAAAAAAGCAGTATGACTTTAAGCTGAAAAATGATCACATCTCACATTACATACAGTACTTAGAAAGGTGAAACATACACATACAGTACAGTAATGGTGAAATGCTGCCTGAAAGAGATTCTGTAAAACCATAAAGAGTTGTCACAAAACTACCTAAATAAATACAGTAATTAATTAATTCATTCATTCATTCATCATCTTCTTTCGGCTGTTCCCATTAGGGGTCGCCACAGCGGATCATCTGTTTCCATTTCTTCCTGTCCTCTGCATCTTGCTCTGTCACACTAACCACCTGCATGTCCTCTCTCACGACATCCATAAACCTCATCTTAGGCCTTCCTCTTTTCCTGTTACCTGGTAGCTTCATCCTTAGCATCTTTTTCCCAATATACTCAGCATCCCTCCTCAGCACATGTCCAAACCAATGTAATATTGCCTCTTTGGCTTTGTCTCCAAACCTTCCAACCTGGGCTGACCCTCTAATATACTTATTCCTAATCCTGTCCACCCTCGTCACACCCAGTGTAAATCTTAACATCTTTAACTCTGCCACATCCAGCTCTAACTCCTGCCTTTTTGTCAATGCCACTGTCTCCAACCCATATAACATACCTGATCTCACTACCCTCTTGTAGACCCTCCCTTTCACTCTTACTGGTACTCGTCTGTCACAAATCACACCTGACATTCTTCTCCACCCACTCCATCCTGCCTGTACTCTCTTCTTCACCTCTCTTCCACACTCACCATTACTCTGAACTATTGATCCCAGGTATTTAAACTCATCCACCTTCGCCACCTCTACTCCTTGCATCCTCACCATTCCTCTATCCTCCCTCTTATTCACACACATATATTCTGTCTTAGTCCTGCTGAATTTCATTCCTCTTCTCTCTACAGCATATCTCCATCTCTCCACCTGTTCCCTACTCTCACTACAGATCACAATGTCATCTGCAAACATCATAGTCCATGGGGACTCCTGTCTGATCTCGTCTGTCAACCTGTCCATCACCATTGCAAATAAGAAAGGGCTCAGAGCTGATCCTTGATGTAATCCCACCTCCACCTTAAACGCATCCATCATTCCCACCACAAACCTCACCGCTGTCACATTACCCTTGTACATATCCTGTACCACTCTTACATACTTCTCTGACACTCCTGACTTCCTCATACAATACCACAACTCCTCTCTAGGCACCCTGTCATATGCTTTCTCTAAATCTACAAAAACACAATGCAACTCCTTCTGACCTTCTCTGTACTTCTCCATCAACACTCTCAGAGCAAACATTACATCTGTAGTGCTCTTTCCCAACATGAAGCCATACTCCTGATCACTAATCATCATGTCCCTTCTTAACCTGGCTTCCACTACTCTTTCCCATAACTCCATGCTGTGACTGATCAGTTTAATCCCTCTGTAGTTATTACAGCTCTGCACATCACCCTTATTATTAAAAATTGGTACCAAAACACTTTTTCTCTATTCCTCAGGCATCATCTCACTTTCCAAAATTTCATTAAACAATCTGGTTAAAAACTCCTCTGCCATTTCACCTAAACACCTCCATGCTTCCACAGGTATGTCATCTGGACCAACAGCCTTTTCATTCTTCATCCTCTTCATAGCTATCCTTACTTCCTCCTTGCTAATCCATTGCACTTCATGATTCACTATCCCCACATCATCCAACCTTCTCTCCATCTCATTCTCTTCATTCATCAACCCCTCAAAGTACTCTTTCCATCTGTTCAACACACTCTCATCTCTTGTAAGTATGTTTCCCTCATTATCCTTTATCACTTTTACCTGCTGCACATCTTTCCTAGCTCGGTCCCTCTGTCTAGCCAATTGGTACAGGTCCTTTTCTCCCTCCTTAGTGTCCAATCTTTCATACAACTCTTCATATGCCTTATCCTTAGCCTTCGCCACCTCTCTCTTTGCCATGCACCTCATCTCCTTATACTTCTGTCTACTTTCTTCATCTCTCTGACAATCCCACTTCTTCTTTGCCAACCTCTTTCTCTGTATACTCTCCTGTACTTCCTCATTCCACCACCATGTCTCCTTGTCATCCTTCCTCTGTCCAGATGTTATACCAAGCACCTTTCTAGCTGTCTCCCTTGCTAGCTCTGCTGTAGTTACCAATTCCTTAATTAATTAATTAATTAATTACTTAATTAATTAATTAAAATACAACAAGCACAGCTGAATTATCAGTGCTTTCAGACGTCATTACTTTCACTTGCTCACTTATCCAGTCTGCAGACACATTACATGTAGGCCTAGATTAGTGAACAATGATTTTGTTTTACATGCAACAGAGCTTTAGATTCTAAAAAATCAGAACCAGCTTTTACCATGCAATTCCATCACTGTCATCTTCCGATAGAATTGTGAAGGTGGTTGTGGGGGAATGTGACCATCTTTAGCAAAAGCATAGACAGACTGCAGTAATTCCCTCAGGCATCTTTTTTTTTCCACTCCCCTACATGTATAAACAAAATAAGACCAATGTCACATGACCCGACTGCAGTGAGCACACAGCTCTTACATGTACTAACTATAACATTTACAGTGCTTTGAAAAGTTTTACTAGCTGAACTTGATGTTTCTGACAAAGTAATTAAAGCTCAGCTGTTAGGCATAGAGAATGAAGTAACAAAGAATGACTTCAATGCATTATTATCCACCCTACACTGGGAGATAAATCTGTACCTCCAGCATGTCCTGTTTAAGTCGCAGGCCATATTTAGGTCCCTGGAATGGGTAGCCCTAGTCCCGTTTGATTTATGGATATGCAACAAGTTCATTAGGTTTGGGTCTTGGATTGCTTTGTACAGTAGGCATAAGTCTCACCTAAGAAGTCTATATGATGCAGAGTACAGTGACAGGAACTTTAGCCGGTCTGTGTAAGGCACATGCTGGAGCCCCTTGATCTTCTTTGTTAGAAACTTCTGAGGTCTCTCTAATTGCTGCAGGTGCTTAGTAAGGTACATGCCAAATGGGGCATTATATTCAATTATGGCCCGGATAAGTACCCAGTATGGGGGGGGGGGGTTATAACTTCTTTTGCTCTCGAGGAGATGCCTTACTAATCAAGTGTGCTACATAGAAAGCTTTCCTTACTACAGTAGATACATGGTGGTTGAACTTAAGGTCGCAGTCAACTTGTGATCCCAGGTCGCTTACCACTTCATGGGTACACTGTCTGATTGCTCATCAGCATGCCAGTAAAAAGTTCTTATACTGAAGGTATTATTCATAAATGTCATTTGGCACTGCAATTGCTCAGAATCCATTTAAATGGCACTACATGCATCCAATTGTTCTCTGTCTGAACTGTGTATATAAGCAAACTATACTAAAAGGCTTAAAATATGAATTCCCTGCATGTATCCATGTGTGTGAGTGTCTGTTTGTATTCAATTTACAGCCTTTAAAATCAGTTGTAATATGCTGATACTCCATTTCTAGAAGTATTTATATGCCAAGAATGTATTCAGAACAAGGGAATGGCTGCATCTGTTTTATCTGGCACTCATCTGCTGTCTCCCTTCATTTTATATTATTTTATCACATGCAGATATGTTATACATAGAGATGTTTAGAACAAATTAGCCCCATATTTAGTTCAATAGTTACCAGACTGGTGCATGGAAACTGTCCATAAGCTGAATATTTTGGTCTTGTGGTTACATTTATAGAAAACATTATCTACTTCTCTTTCACCATCCTCCTTCTCACGCTCTCGGTATTCCTTTTACAGTCTCTGTTTTTCCTCTCTTGGAAATGCATACAGAAGTAACCCAAGCAACAAGCTGTTCTAGACTGCTTTGATTTTGGCTGTTGCTTCATCTCCTGACAACTTCAAAATATATTTTTTTATGGAGCTGTTGAAATAATGGCCTTCCCTAAACAATGTCAAGCTTAAACTGGAAATGATGCCATCAATACAGCAAAGCTGAACTTCCTGATGGCTATTTTCCATGGAAACTACTGTTGCTTTGGCTTCCAAGTGTAAATCAGCAACAATTCTTTTATTTTGGGAGATGCTATTAAAGCTGTATACTTTGATATAAAAAGTCATTATATGAACAGTGTTTTACACTGGTATGTATCAGTCTGCTTAAATGATAATAGTAAGTGTGTATGTCTCATATGTGTTTCTAAATGAATAAAGTTTACATATTTGCACAGAAACCACCACTACCTTTAGTCTCCAGGTTTCATTTTAATTTAGAGAAAAACGTTGTAAATGCGGATTAAGACTGGTTAAATAGAAAAAGGTTAAAACAGAAGTAAATCCAACCAGTCAACCATGGCAGTTGCTGTATAAAATCGTGGATTTTATTCAAAGAAGGAAGATAAAACCATAAAAGTAAGGCTAAAACACAGAAAAGTGCTTTCATGCCTTTCTAAACAGGCATACATCAGATCTAAAAACAAACCATCTTTTAAACAGTTATCTCACCAAGTCACATGATTTAAGAATTGATCTTAAAGGGACAGTTCCATTAAGTCCCTTCCTATCATCTGCATATAATTCTACAATCCACTTCATCTCTTTACATTCTTTTTTATTCCTTGGATCACCTTTTCTATAGCTAAGTGTAAGTAATTCCAAAACTAAAAACCTAAAAGTCTGACTGGTGTCATTCTCTAGAACATATTTATACAGTCCATTACGAACATCATTCTTCCTGATGTCATTTAAATTTTCTCTAATTCTGTCTTTCAAGCATTTGTTTGCCTTACCTACACAGTAGGATTCACATTTCACACAGAATGACAAATATACTAGATTTTGACTTCTACAATTTGCATAAAAATGAAAGACATGACTCTTCTTACTCAATGGATGTACATAGGAATCACTGATATGAATATATCTGCGTACGTTGCAGTCTCTACATGGAAATGTACCACATTTATCAGAGACAGAAAACTTCTTATTAGTGGATTTATAACATAGTAACTGTTTTAATGACCTATTGCTCTTATAGCAAAACTTGGGTGCATTACCAATTACTGACATATACTTATCGTCAGATACAAGTAAATGCCAGTTTCTCCTAATAATAATATTACAGATAGTTTGAATAAACATAGAATAAGTCATGAACATTCTTATGTCAGCGAGTCTTGCATCAGAGATCTTTCTTTCACTGCTCACTACTCTCTCAGAGAAGTAAGGTTTAGCAACATCCCTCCTGTGTTGGAGGACCTCATCACAGGCAGCATTGACCTCCACATAATGGTAGCCTCTACATTTAAAGTCACTTTTAAGGTTCTTAAATGATTCATACATAATGTTATCATCAGCACTTAAACATGCATTTCTGTAGAACTGTCCTTTTAGCACATTAGTGTGTACATGTTTTGGATGCATGCTGTTACGATATAAAACTTTATTCTTACTACACTCTTTCTTATATAATTTGGTAGTTATCCCATTTTCAGTAATCATTGCATGCACATGCAGGAAATCAATAGATGTAAAAGAAGAGGTCAGAGTAAATCTCAGAAAACTAGTTGTAGAATATAAGTACTCAACAAATTTGTGTAAAGTTTCCATAGTGCCTGACCAAACAAAAAACACATTGTCAACAAACCATACATAAAAAGGGATAAACTTAAGAAAGAAATTACCTTGATTAAATATGTAGAGGGACTCCCAGTACACCAACACCATATTTGCATAGCTGTTGGTGCACATGTTGCCCATTGCAACCCCAGTCTGCTGATGATAATAGCTTATCATTAAATATAAACACATTATTGCTCAAAATGATGCCAAGAAGTGAGTAAACAAGCTCTATTTTATCAATACTATATCCTCAATGTTTCAACAAGAACGACTTAACATATTCTATCCCTACATCATTAGGGATAACAGTGAAGAGTAATGTGACATCCATAGTTGCCAGTGCACAGTTCTTAATATCTGAATTACTACACCATTCATATAAACTTGTCAAAAATGAATGGTATCTATTAAAACTCTACCATGTTTGTCCAATAATGGATGTAACATTTTTTCAGTGTATATGAACAGAGGTTCTGTTGCCGAGCCCCTACCAGAGACTATAGGTCTCATAGGAGGATCTACTCTAGATTTGTGCACTTTAGGTAGCCCATAAATGATAGGTGTCATGGGGTATTCCACTAAAAAATACTCATATAAGGTTTTATCCAGGATGTCATCCATTAACAAGTCGTATAAGTCAGAGAGCACCCTATTAATGTAAGTATCCATCTCCTAGTTGGCATATTCAGCATAAGTCAAAGAATTACTCAAAAAAGCATCCATGCTTCCCTAATATTTATCCATGTCCATCATTACCAATGCACCTCCTTTAACAGCAGGACACACTACATAAAGCATCATATTCAAAACGACTAAGGTTATAAAAACATCTCCTCCATTTACTCATCAACGCCTAGTGTATTTCATGCTCACAGATTTTTCTAAATGCTTCCACTAATGGTGGATAGGGAAGAATAAACTGACTAGGTTTTCTAAACACATTAACAGATTGTACAGTTCCATTACCATACATTAATCTTAAAGCAATATTCCTTACAAAAAGCTTAGTGTGTGAGAACATCATATAAAACAGAGCCTCTGGCATGTACAAAGGACAAACCTTTGTTAAGGGTACTCAGTTGCTCATTAGTCAATTCAAAAGAGGAAATATTAACATCTGGACCCAGCTCGAGCTGCTCTTTTATCTGTGGTCTTTTATACCATGCCATTTGCTGCTTGTAGAGCATCCTCTCACAGCCTTCTTTTTGCCTATTAGAGGTTCTGGCAATTGTTAGTGTAAAAAAGGGATCTATATTAGAACATCAAAGTTTCATAACTTCGAATGTCCTAATATCAACCCCTATTCAGCGAAAGCTGAAAATAGCGAAGCTGCAGAACACCGAATTTCTTCCTAGGGAAGGAATTCAGTTGGCCATTCTTGCGACTTCGCTATTTTCAGCACTGTGGTGGAAAGTTATGGGTTGGGATCAGGTAAGTGTGCGATTGTATGGACGTGAGGGTTAGGGCATGGGGTAGGTGAGTTAGGGTTAGGGCGCGGGTCAGGTAAGTGTGCGATTGTGTGGATGTGAGGGTTAGTGTGGGGTAAGGTGAGTTAGGGTTAGGGCGCAGGTGAGGTGAGTGTGCGATAGTGACGGACCTTAGGGTTAGGGTTTGGGTTAAGGTAAGTGGATAGCTAGTGGTGTATGTACAGTTTAGTGTAGGGTTACATGTAGGATTTTAGGTGTATGTGTGTGGATTGCTGTTTGTTTGGTGTGCTTGTGTTGTGTGTATGTGTGTCGGAACAGCAATTTTTTTCCCTGGGAAAAAATTGGCTGTTCCTCATGTTCGATATTGTCAGCGTTCACTGAATAGGGGTTGATATTAGAACATTCAATGTTTTAAAAAGTCGATGTTCTAATATAGACCTGTAAAATAGGTACAGCAGAAAAAGCAGCATTAGAGTTCAACAGCTCAGTGTCTGAGCTCATAACAGAAGCACTACATGTGCCTTCTGAATTGCTTGTTAAAGCATTGTTAGTAGACATTGTTGGTCTCATATTACCTTCCTGTCCACTAGTGCCACATTCAGTGGGTCGACCATTATTAATAGGAGCTGGCCCAGAAGGCTCATTACAGATAGTGTTTACAGAAACCAAGTTCTCATTTCTAGCAGAGGTTGTGTGAGGCACATTCAGTTCATCACTTTTAACATTTTTATTTCATGTAGGAACACTTTGTTGCCCACTTTGACTATTTCTTGTCCAAGAGAATATTCTCCTGTCATGAAAATCTGCCTGATCTCTTGCTAATTTTTAACATTTAACCAATTGTAAATGTTTCTCATATGCAGTTAAATCAGTAAACACAGCTTCAATTTTATACTTATAAGTCTCTGAAGAGAGTAAAGATTCAAGTTTATTCCTTACCTTTATAATCTCTTCTATGAGAGAGTCCTCCATAGGATGAAAAAAATCAACCAGCAGTTGAATGTATTTAAAGCTGCATTCTAGGTTGAGTGAGTGCCATTTACTCAAAAGTTCTGGATAGGTATCTCCTTAAGTAGGCATCCTTAGTCTGTGGGAATCACTTTATGAAAGAGGCATGTCTTCATGTGAAGTCTTTACCACTGCATCCATTTGTATTTGTAGAAATTATTTTCCATGTCCCTAAAAAGTGACATGAAATCAGCATAATCATTTCCTGATGCTTCTGTAACATTGTCACAGTCAACCTCATTGCGGTCAGTTGAAAGAAGTAGATTAACTGCAACTTGAAGTATATGTCCAAAGCGATACTGTAATCAAATGGTATTAGGTTCACCCGGGTTGTAGTCCAGTTCAATAATTCGTTTCTCTGTCATGTTCCATTAAATAACGTACCAGAAGAAAGCAAAATGTAGAGAAAAACGTAAACTTGGATAAGTAAGGTAAGACAAACAGATGTTTGAAAGGCAGAATTAGAGAACATTTAAATGGCATTAGGAAGAATGATACTTGTAATGGACTGTATAAACATGTTCTAGAACATGACACCAGTCAGACTTTTAAGTTTTTAGTTTTGGAATTACTTACACCTAGCAATAGAAAAGGTGATCTAAGGAATAAAACAGAATGTAAAGAGATGAAGTAGATTCTAGAATTACATGTAGATGGTAGGAAGGGACTAAATAGAACTGCCCCTTTAAGACCAATAATTAGATCACATGGCTTGGTGAGGTAAGCGTGTTTAAAAGATGGTTTGTTTGTAACAGTTTTTAGATCTGATGAAGCACCTGTTTAGAAAAATGTGAAAGTGGTTATCTGTGTTTTAGCCTTGCTTTTATGATTTTATCTTACTTCTTTGAATAAAATCCAAGATTTTATACAGCAACTGCTGTGGCTGACTGGTTGGATTTACTTCTGTTTTCATTTTAATTTATTTTACAACCAGCTAACACACAAAATTCCTTAATGTTCTTAAGAATTCCCCTCTCTTAGATTCAAAGGTAATCTAAACTGTTGTTTTCAGACAAGGCGACGTTGTCTTGTTCCCCATGTTATTTCCATCTCATTATCTTTGTATCTCTCAGTGCTTGGGCTAGTGGTTCTAAACTGGAGCAATTACATAAAATTAGGGGAAATAAGTCAGCACAGATTTGTTTCACTGGACAATGTAAACTATACTGAAACTCTTATAATTATTTCAGTTTGAGCTCTTGTGCCTGATTAAAACACCCAATGGATGGTTAGAATTTCTTCTGTAAATCCAAATCTATGCGGGACTTCAAAGAGAAAGAGCAGTTGCTTACTAAAACCTTTCTCCACCTCCATACTAAGGACTAACGAGGAGCTGTTTTTCTTACAGCTTGTAGCACATCAAATAATTTATCAATGTTGCCCTGAACTTGTAGCAAGACACAGTCACTCTGGTCCCTATGTATTAGTTCTGGCAAAAATGCAGCCATCCAAGAAGCTAGTATTGAGGCAGAATTTTGTAATTGTCATTAAGAAGTGATACTGCTCTATATGCTGAAACTTGCTTGATGTCTGTACTGTGATTGTCAATGCCTTGGCAGTAGGATGACAGCTGCACCCATTAATACCGATTAAACATGGGAGAAAGATAATCAGAGACATCCTATACAGCTCCGACAGAAGTCAGACCAGTAGTCTTCCCTTTGCCCTCTTCACAGTACCTCAGTTTATATCTGAATGACCAGTACTATTGGCAGCCTCTATTATTCCTGTGAAAGGCTAGGAAGTCTTAATCTACTCAGAAAGACCAACCTCCATTCTTCCAGTCTAACCCATCTGATTCTGTGACTAGACAGCCCTGTATAGCATTTGTTTGTTCTATCTATTCCTGGCCTTTCAAGCATAGATTTCTTTTAGTACCCACCGATACACTTACTGTACTTTAGCCTGAGCCTTACTACTAAACATGTTATCACCTGGCGGGGTGAGGGGATAATTAATAATACCTTGCTTGGAAAGCCCTAACTATAAATCTGGATTTTATATGTATGATCTGCTTGGTCTGAGTCTTTGCCTTCTTATTTAAAGGTTCTGGGTTTGATACTATAAGAAACAGTCATGCCATGCTTCTAATATTCCCTATGTCTTTCAGCAGTTCTTATCACAAACTGCCTGAAGTGGCCCATGTGGACTAACTTCATTACACCCCACAACTTCCCATCACCTACTGCATCCCATAATCAGTCCACCCATTCATTTCTTAAAACAATAATATGCATTTAAAGACCATATTCTTGGAGGTTTCCTACCTTTTTATCCAGAAATAAGTATATTAGTAAACGATGACCAGTCAAGATGGATGGTAACAATGCTAATGAAAGAGAGAGAGAGAGTGAGAGAGAGACAGAGAGAGAGAGAGATGCACATGCTCCCTATCTATATAGCGCAAGACTGTGGGTTTTGCAGCTTTACTTCCTCCTGCCAGTCTAGCTTGCACTATTTAGTCCTAAACAGGCTGAATACTTGATGTTGTGATTCTACCTATAGTTTCTGGAATAAAACAACACAACAGCTGGCTAAGCACCACTGCAAGGAGCAGTGCCTAGTTAGGTGCTTTTTCTATAAGCATATTCAAGGACTACCCCAATATATGGATAATGGGGGACTAATCTGTGTGTATAACATATGAACTGCTGATTACTTTAGTCTTCAGAGGGACTGGATGCCCACATCATCTGTATATATGCCTCTATTATGATTTACCATATGTGTGCAATCCTGTCCGGCATTCCTACATTCACTCTGTGCCTCTGATGAATTTGTGATGGTGTGAGTTGGCAGCATATTAGATATGATGAATTGCAAATCTGACCTTTCCCCTTATCATACTAGTGGTCAGCAGTATGGTTTCATGCCGGGAAAAAGCACTACAGATTCGATGTTTGCTCTGAAAGTGTTGATGGAGAAGTACAGAGAAGGTCAGAAGGAGTTGCATTGTGTTTTTTGCAGACTTAGAGAAAGCATATGACAGGGTGCTTAGAGAGGAGTTGTGGTATTGTATGAGGAAGTCGGGAGTGTCAGAGAAGTATGTAAGAGTGGTACAGGATATGTACGAGGGTAGTGTGACAACGGTGAGGTCTGCAGTGGGAGTGACGGATGTGTTTAAGGTGGAGGTGGGATTACATCAAGGATCAGCTCTGAGCCCTTTCCTATTTGCAATGCTGATGGACAGGTTAACAGACAAGGTCAGACAGGAGTCCCCATGGACTATGATGTTTGCAGATGACATTGTGATCTGTAGTGAGAGTAGGGAACAGGTGGAGGAGACCCTGGAGAGATGGAGATATGCTCTAGAGAGAAGAGGAATGAAGGTCAGCAGGACTAAGATAGAATATGTGTGTGTGAATGAGAGGGAGGATAGAGGAATGATGAGGATGCAGGGAGTAGAGGCGGCGAAGGTGGATGAGTTTAAATGCTTGGGATCAGTAGTTCAGAGTAATGGTGAGTGTGGAAGAGAGGTGAAGAAGAGAGTACAGACAGGATGGATTGGGTGGAGAAGGGTGTCAGGAGTGATTTGTGATAGACGAGTACCAGTAAGAGTGAAAGGGAAGGTCTACAAGAGGGTAGTGAGACCAGCTATGTTATATGGGTTGGAGACAGTGGCACTGACAAAAAGGCAGGAGTTGGAGCTGGATGTGGCAGAGTTAAAGATGTTAAGATTTGCACTGGGTGTGACAACGGTGGACAGGATTAGGAATAAGTATATTAGAGGGTCAGCCCAGGTTGGAAGGTTTGGAGACAAAGCCAGAGAGGCAAGATTATGTTGGTTTGGACATGTGCTGAGGAGGGATGCTAAGTATATTGGGAAAAAGGTTCTAAGGATGAAGCTACCAGGTAACAGGAAAAGAGGAAGGCCTAAGATAAGGTTTATGGATGTGGTGAGAGAGGACCTGCAGGTGGTTGGTGTGACGGAGCAAGATGCAGAGGACAGGAAGAAATGGAAACAGGTGATCCACTGTTGTGACCCCTAATTGGAACAGCCGAAAGAAGATGATAATGATATTCTCTATCATGTTTCTTTAACATCCTTTATTTGCCAGTGTAAGTACTATTCATGCAAGGCTGCTTCCCTTCTCTGTCTGTTTCTGTGTTGAATGTGATACACATCTTTTCGACTACATACAAACCCCATTATTATGTTCCATGATTTATAGGTGTCTCCAAAGCATAGTCACATATCATATTAATGTTTGAGTTTTGTATAGGTGTGTGTGTGTGTGTGTGTGTGTGTGTGTGTGTGTGTGTGTGTGTGTGTGTGTGTGTGTGTGTGTGTGTGTGTGTATGTATGTATATATATATATATATATATATATATATATATATATATATATATATATATATATATATATACATATATATGTATATATATATATATATATATATATATGTATATATATATATATATATATATATATATATATATATATGTATATATATATATATATATATATATATATATATATATATATATATATATATATATATATATATATATATATATATATATATATATATATATATATATATATATATATATATATATATATATATATATATATATATATATATATATATATATATATATATATATATATATATATATATATATATATATATATATATATATATATATATATATATATATATATATATATATATATATATATATATATATATATATATATATATATATATATATATATATATATATATATATATATATATATATATATATATATATATATATATATATATATATATGTATATATATATATATATATATGTATATATATATATATATATGTGTATATATATATATATATATATATATATATATATATATATATATATATATATATATATATGGTTCCCCTTTATAATGTTGAAATACTGAAATCTCGAATTTCAGTATCTCAAAACTATAAAGGCAAATGACTCACAATCCCGAAACCCAAAATCATGAAACACACAATCACGAACATACATACACCATACACCACACAACATACACACCATTCTACCAACACCACATAAACTATACAACCCTACATGACATGTAAGCAGGGGGCAAGCCCCTCTGCAACCCCATGTGGGTGCCCCCCACACCCCCCCTACTTATATATATACCAATTCCGAGAGCGCACAAACAGAAAAAAAAAACTAACTTTCACCCAGACATTCTACCGTCTCTTACACACACACACACACACACACACACACACACACACACACACACACACACACACACACACACACACACACACACACAGACACACACACAGACACACACAAAAACACCAACACATCCAACACTCACACTCATACTTCCACCTCCCTACCTTAACCCATACATACAACTTACAAAAACACTCACATACACTCACGCACCTTAAATTCCGGATGCCATCCCAGTCAAACACTTCACGTAACGTACTTTCAACAGGGATTGTGCGATCTGAGAGTTAGTATATATAATTAGTGTGGGGGGGGGCCTGCAGGAGGTGCTTGCCCCCTGCAAAAAATAATGTTTTAAAGTTGCATGCATCAGGGAGAGTCACTAGTGGCTGCCAATGGCCTACTTCATAGGAGTAGAGGGCAAAACATTAAGAAAACAAATAAAACAACAGATTTGTATTTTCTTTAATACAGCCAAAGCAGACTTTGGAAACAGAAATATTTTAAGAGCAGAAGTCAGAGACACAATCAAGATAACCAAATATTCAATTTTTAAATGAATTCATATTAAAATATATTGTGTGTTATGGATTTCTTTCTGTTTTACCTTAATTCCACGATTTCAGCATAGAAAAATGGGGAGCTACAGCAGTACAAAGGTTAGCATTGCTGTCTCATTCTGCTTGCTTCTTTGGTTTGATTCCCAGCTGTTATGTCTTCTGTGAGGTCTGCATGTCTTCCCTGTGGTTTCATGTGTTTTTGTTACATTGCATGGTTGCTTTTACATCCCAAATAATACTAGCAGATGAACTGTTAATCTTGAAATTGCCTGTATGTGTGTGCATGTGTTTGTGTGTGTTGTATGATAAATAGGTGCCCCTTCCAGGGCTGATTCTCAGCTATACACTCACTCTCTGCTGTGATTGTTTCCAGTTCCTGAATGACTCTGAAAAGAATGAAGCATTTGAAAACAAATAAAGATATAAGATAAGATTGCATTCTTGCATCACTAGTGACACTGTATTATGTTAGCACTGACTTTCCTTGCAACAGCAGTGAGATATGGCCATAAAAAGTCTGTTTCTTCAGTTAGATGCCTTTATCAACACTAATCTATGACTTTTATTGCACTGCTGCTACACTGCCCAATTTGGCAGAAAAAGGAGACAGTGCTTGCTATCTAAAAGAAAAATGAGAGAAAATATTTATTTTTTTAGTATAATACATTGAACATAGTTCTATGTTTTTCCAAAGTGCAACTTATTTAAATAAATAATGCTTTTGATTTTACTTTGAATGATTCTGTTTGAAATTGTCACAAAAGGAAATATTGCCAGCCCAGTTTGCTGGAATTTTATAAATAATTATATGGCATTTATGAATATTAATATGATTTATACAGAAGTGTGACAGAAGGAAATACTGCTAGCCCAGCTATCTGGAATTTTGTAAATGGTTATGTGTAATTTGTGAATAGCAACATGATTCATATGCCTGTGTGACAAATGTATTAGAATGGTATGTCATATTGTATAGATGTGTGCTGAAGAGATATTTTATACACTATTGTAATTGTTTAGATGTATGTATTATAACATGAGATTAACTTGCAGAACTTCAAGAAAATAGTTGAAATTAAATTGTTTTATAACTGCACCATAACTTTAGTTTCAATGCAGTAAGGAGACAGGATGTCTAAAACTTGGGAGCCATATGTATTGTTTTAAGTGTTTATTGTTTTATGTCTTCCAGCAGTTGCAAACATCTGAAGGCTATGTATTTTCACAGGGAGATGCCAAATGCTAGCAGTTTCTAGCAATGGTTGTTTTTGAGCCTCGGAACTGAAGTCACATGACAAAAAGTGATGTCATGCTGCAAGTATCACAGCAATAATATTTTATATTAATTTAAAAACTCTCTGAGAGAGTGAATGAGCATTTTGTATTTGTCTTTGACCTGACCGCATCAGCTGGGAAAAGAACCCACTCCCCACATCTTGCTTTGCTATGAGTAAGTAGGTAAGTCTAGGGTACAGTAATTTCTTTTATATAATTAGGAATATAGTAAATATTACTTTAGATGTTTTCTGTATTTATTTGAGACTGTCCTGTGATTTGGAACTCTGAAGTTACTGTGATGATTAACTGAATATTTTCTTGTTCTTTTATTATTTATTAAATATATTAAACTTATCTTTGTGGCTAATATTTCTGAGACATATTTAAGCTCTGAGGGTACTTGCATGTTTATTTGGTACCACTGTGCAGGCCACTCCTAATAGCCTTGCTCTTGGTCAGACTATCATTTAGGTTAATAGTAACATTACACAATAGGATTGGACACCCTTTGTTAAGGGCCTTAAAGTAGCTGATAAGGAGTGACTGGTGGCAGGTAAACCTACCTTATAGTCTGGGCAGAAGGAGGTATAGCTAGTAAATCTGTGCCAGCCTTTCACAGGTGTGTGTGAGTGTGTGTGTGTGTGTGTGTGTGTGTCAGCTACTTGGGCAGGGACACAAAGCAGTAGTTGGACAGAGAGGGTGCTGAAGGTCTTGGCTTGGTCACTCAGCTGAGTTTCAACTCTATAGCTGTGCCAGTGGGGAGTCTTATTGTGGATCTGGAGAAAGAGGGAGAAACCAGTCCCAGACTGACTGTGGTCTCTGTGTGCTCTTAAGGGAAACTGCACTTTACTGTGTGTGTAGTCATCCTCCCATTGTGTACATTCCCCAGTGTTGCCAGTGGTGAGGATTGAGGCTCCTTGATTACTAGGCCAGTGTTGGGGCATCACAGCAATGATCACCTTGAAATACATACATAGAAAGAAGTAGTTGCATTAACTATCTTATGCACTGAGCAATGCATCAAAAGTGATAATGTCTGTCCAATGGGAAATTTCACTTAAATTAGCCACTCAAGCTATGACTGGTCACTGGCATAATCAAAAAGGATAAACTAAACTTCCATAACTCAGATCCGCAGCTCAGGCATGAACTGGTAATAGCATATGATGGTAAGGAAAGTAACTCCCCTATTTCTAATTGTTATTTTTACTGTGTTCCTCCATTCTGTTACTGCTTTGTTAACATTGCAGCTGAGTTTAGCAGCATCTGTGATGTAGAATATCATACAATGCATATGGACCTGCACTGGAAATTATTATATTGTCTTGCCTTTGTGTGTGAAAACAGTGCACACAAGTGATCAAGCAAAACAATAAAATCGGTATTCCAGAACACATGCACTCTGTCCATAATGCAACTACTACATCTTCTGTAAGCAGGGTATTGGTCTCCTGCGTTTAGTATTGCCATGGCCAGTCATATACCACAGTAATATTCAGTCACCTTAAGAGGCACAGAGTTAGTTACGGGTGACCTTACATATTTTATTCTTTAAATGGATAATTTTTCACAATCATATAAAGCATTAAAAGGGGAGCAATGGGGAAATGAAACAGCTTCTGATTTTGTATAACTCTAAAATTATAAGTAATGTCCATGGACATCAGAGCAGAATTAAAAAGGGATATCAAGTTTCCTGATGCTGCTCATTTGGATTTTTCTTTAATAACATTAATATATAGAGTGCCTGGGCAAAGTCAGCTCAGCAGCACAGACGCAAAGCATCTGCACACACTGGTGGTAGCTCAGCAGTACAGACACACAGCATCTGCACACACTGGTGGTAGCTCAGCAGTACAGACGCACAGCATCTGCACACACTGGTGGTAGCTCAGCAGTACAGATGCACAGCATCTGCACACACTGGTGGTAGCTCAGCAGTACAGATGCACAACATCTGCACACACTGGTGGTAGCTCAGCAGTACAGATGCACAGCATCTGCTCAAACTGGTGGTAACACAGGTTTGACAGTTAGCCTGGTTATCAATAGCACTAGTTTGGGAGGAGGACAGTAAGCTCTTTTATGGAAGTATTCCTTGTCAGGTAGGGGGTGAGATCTTATCCCAGTGTGAAATACCACTGGGTATTGGCTAGGCACTATATGCATGCACAGACGCTTATAAGGAAGTGGGATACGCTGGAACATAAAATGACTGACACTATGCTTATATGCAACATCTTACCAGTCCATGTGGAAATAATGGCAAGAAAACAAGGAAGAACTTATTCCTGTAGCTGAACTCCAGCCCAGCCTATGTATTCAGATGTGCAGAAACCAAGATAGATTGGAAGGCACATTCTCCATGTATGGGAGAAGGGGGGCATGAAGAGGCAAGCCTCAATAACCAAGTACCTGACTGCTCATTGTGTGGCAGAGAAATTATAATTGGTATACAGGGGTTTAATTGATGTAAGTTTTCTTGCAATAGCATTAGGTATATATGTTTAACCATATCCACGCTAGTCGCATATTGACTCTTTACTTTTATGAGATTTACAGAAATTTGAGGCTAAGGAATTTGTCAACTTGCTCCCAACTTGCTTTGAACAAACAAATAGTCAGCATAATAACTGAAGTGGATATGTCCAGGCGAGTGGACTTATCCCATGCAAAAAAAAAGTACTTTTTATAGGTTCATAGGTTAGCACTAACTAACTGCCCCTGTGGACCATTTTAAACCTAGCCAATTTTCCACTTCCTTCTTGAATTAACTATCCCATTTGGTGTTTAGATTGTTCTTTTCCACTGTAAGGCCTATATTTATATAACATCACTAGTGATAATAACTGGGATCATGGTATAGATAATTGAGGGTTCTGCATGGTATAAAGCATTTAGGGGTTGCCTCTGACCATTCGCATTACATGTGACAATCCTAGGGTAAATTTCCTATTTCCCATCTGTAGATCCAAATTACACTTGAATATGGCCAGGGATGAGCTATGTTTTAATTGGACAGGGAGTGTGTTCCTGAGTAGTGGTATCCACTGACAGATGTACCTGTCCCTACAAATTGTTCTGCTATGGCTATAGAAGAGGTTTAGACCCCCGCACCAATTATTATTGATGCCATTTGACTTGCTGATGTGTGTCAGGTCCAACAGAACTGGGTCACATAATGCCTTGCATACTAGACACAGGTCTCTTCTTAGCAGTCTGTAGGAGACCAAGTATAGCCACAGGGCTTTGAGGTGGCCCATATAGGACATATTGTTTAGGACCAGTATCTTTCTGTAAGGTACATCTGTAGGTTTTCTAGTTTTTGCATTGTCTGGATAGATACATACCAAATGGGAAGTTATACTCAATGACTGATCTAATGAGGGATGATGAGTAAGGGAGGGTAATGACATCCCTGGAACTAGAAGCAAACCCTTTATTTATAAGATGTGCAGTATAGAAGGACTTCTGTAATACAGTAGATATAAGTTGGTCAAAGGTTAGGTCACAATTCACATGCATTCTCAAATCTTGAACAACCGGGTCATCTATCAGAGTTGCATTGTTAATGTGGTAGTTCCCCAGGATAGACAACTTCCCAGAGGATACAATAATACATTTTTTTGCATTTAGCTTTAGCCCATGATTCTGGCACCTTTCATTTGTTTAGGACAGGCCGTCTTCTGGGATGGCTAGTCATTTTTGAGGATTCAATAACTGCTGCTAGTTTGCAGTCATCTGCAAATGTAGTCAACCAGAGCCCTTTGCTGTTGGCTTTTACTTCTGAGAAGTAGATACCAAACAGGACAGGTCTAAACACTGACCCCTGGGGAACTCTTCTGGTGTTTAGCCTTTTTGAGGTAGTAGTTTCCCCATATTTTAATCACCTGTATCCTATCTGCGAGCCAGCTGGCAATCCAGTGGGTGATATGGGGTTAATTTCTAGTTTATTTAGCATTTCTGCTGTGCCTGAGTAGGAGATTGTGTCAAAGGTTTTGGCCACGTAGAAGTATGTGGTGTGCACCATTTTGCCTTCATCCACTGCTTTAGTGACTTTTTCAAAGAAGTCCGCTAAATTGCAAGACCTGCCCCTGACAAAACCAAACTAAGATGGGGGAATTTGAGCTGAATTTATTTGCCAGTAGGCTGGCTATGTGTACAGCATCAGTGTGCATGACATAGTTCACAATCAACTTTGCATATTTCTGCATTGAACACTTCAGATTATAAGCATAACTAAAAAAGGACTTGTGATTGTCTTTAGCTTAGGTGGCTATTTTCACCTCAAACTTGCCTTAATGGATTTGATTAAACACCTGAGTTGTTTATTTTAATGATGAAGACTCTAGCACTCCGAGTATTTCCCTTCTTACTTTTGACCACAATTCTCTTCCTTTTATTGTAAAGCTTGTTGATGTTATAGTTCCACCTGGGGGTTGTTTTAGGGGTTTACCGTGTGCTTGTTCCTACAGGTACAACAGCATCAATGCTGTTGTTTAAATGTTGATATACTGGGATGGTGTATGTTTCCACATAATCTGCATAGTTAACTGGATGTGGTGGAGATTTAATTGGTTTCTTAGTAAATATTGACTTTTACCACTGTGGGCATTATTTTTCTGATGTTAGGCAGTATAATTTTATTACATTAATTAGTAACTATGTATACCCTGTGCTGTTGGGACTGTTATGGGTTTAGAAGGTTCACCACTAGCAGAAAGTTAGTACATCAGCTGCTAGCGTAACTCCATATCCTTTCACCAAAAAAGTCTGCAGTCCTTTCCTGCTTCGGAAATACTATGTAGTGCAGCAACCATAAAGTCTAAAAGGATATTGCTTTACTATTAGTCTTGCATTACTTCACAACATTATTACGGCACTACATCTTTTGAAGTGTAGCACAAATGTGTTTGACAAGAAGATTGTGTTTGCTTTTGGAGTAGTGGCAGATTATAATAGGTGGGAATGAGGCTGCCACCCAGTACCCACAGCTCCAAGGGGTCCCATGGCCAGCTAACACAATCATTTAATTAAAAATAAAAAGTTTTGTTATGCTCATTGCTGCTAATTCATTTTAATAAGGTTATATGCTGAACATAGCAATGATTATTTTTAATACTTTTAATAACAATAAAGTATAACATGAATAACACTGTATTTCCACAGTTCATTCACAGGGTCTACCATTTGTGTATGTGCAGATGAGACGGTGATGCTTCTTTATGCATATATTTCTTTCTAAGTAGAAATGTATCTTTATTTAAATATAAATAAATAGCCTGGGGATCCTTGTGCAATGCCAGAGATTTCTGCTCATTGCCTTGCTATGATTCATTGGAAAGAGAATAAGGAGAAATCCCAGGGATATTAAACAGTATAATGCATATCTGCAGTCATGGTAACATAAGGTAAGTATTTTTTTTATTAATTCTGGCAAGCAACCAAAGGGAAAATTGATAATTACTTTTTAAGGGAACTCTATGTTGGCTGTGGATGAAAGAAGTTTGTAATTTGCTCAGGCTAAAATCAGCATTACTTTCTGACTATTCTTGGGATATAAAACAAAGTGGAATCTGCCCGATAGTGCAGGCTGGTTTTATGGCAAATCATTGACTATTGCAGCCACGAAATGGGGGAAGGAGCTGGCTGTGAATGAAAGCAAGTTAGCTGGCTTCACAGGGCTAGTAAGCATCTGTATAAAATATATTGGAATATTTATTCTATGACGATTGAGTAAAAGAAAGTTGAAACTATCCCCAGTTTCCCGACTTTACCTAATTTTTTAGTCTCTTCATCATAGAATATGTAGTTTTTTAGCAAATCATTGCAGATTGCAGTTTTGGGGGTGGGCGTGGGACTGCCTGTGAATGAAAACAAACTCCCCTTTTTTGTTTGCTCATTTCAAAGTTTGTTTTTTCCAAGACTTGGATTTATTTGTATGAACTATATTGGAATATTTGCTGTCTTCCAAGACTTTGTGTTAATCAAAATGGAAACTGTCCCTGATTTCACAGAATGTCCTCAACTTTATTTCATGTTTTTGGTCTGTGCCTCATAAACATACATGGTTTTCTGGCAAATCTTTGAGGCTTGCAGTTCTGAAATGATGACAAACGTTTGATTTTTCAGACATTATATCGTTCAGAAAATGCAGGACAATACAAAGACTGTTTCTCTAACAACATTTTAAGTATATAACACCAGTATTTAAACTGTGCCCTTGATCTGTTTTTATGTCATTATGTCATGTGTTTGTCACTGCATCTTGTGCTAGGAGGTTGAGAGCTGTTCATTTTTATCACAGTCAAGAGGTTTACACAACAAAATGGTTATCACTGTGCTGTTTGGCGGGTTAGGACTGTTTGTTGATGAAAGTAACTTACCCTCTGGTCATTTGTTCTGCTAACCATTTGACTTTATAAGACTAACATGCATTTTTGAAATAAGTCGGAATACTTGTGTTTATTATTTATTTCAAGCAAAGTTGAAATTATATAACTTTTAGCTCTTCCTAATGTTGCAGAATGCCCATAATTTTGCACATATTTTGATCTGTTCCTCATAAAATATGTCTCCCAACCTCTCTAATCCCTTTCTTCCACCCCTCTAACTACCTTGGATTGCAGCCAAATACATTGCTTGTAAACCTATAGCTCAGCTGTAATCTTAGCCACTGTTATTCAAGGGTAATAGCTGCTAGCTCAGCTATTAAAATACTTGTTAGTTTTTATGGCACCAAAGATATGTGTTGTACCATTTAACTAAATAATTTCATTTTGAACTATAACTGTTTGCTACTATTGTTAAACAAAACCTACCTATACTTCTTGTAAATTGTAATTAATTGTTGTTTTTATTGTGGAGCTTTACTCCACGGGCCTCTGCTGAAAAAGGACCTGTGTCCAGTCAGATTTTCCCGGTCAACAAATGTAAATAAATAATAATAAAATAATAAATAAATAATATGTGATTTCTGGTGATTTATTGAGGACTATAGTCACTAAATAATGACAGCGATTTGTGTTTCAGACTTCATATCTGTCAGAAAATGCATGATAATGTAAAAAGTATTATTTTAGCTACTAAGTATATAAGAGAAATCTGTCTCTGATTCTTAGCCTTTGTCCCACATTGTTTTTTGGCTTTGTCCCTGGTTTGTGTGCAAAGAATTTGAGAGGTATTATCGTTTTTTTCACAATCAGATGAGGCGTACATGGCAAAATGGCAGTAACTACTGGGTGGGGATGGGGACTGTCTGTGGATTAAAGTAACAACCTCATGTTTGCTTAGTTTAAACAGTATGGCTTTACAGGACTGGTGTCCAGTTCAGTTCATTTGTTTGAAGTAAGTTTTATTTTTACCATTATCAAACATCTGAGGTGTACACAGTCAACAATGGGGTTATAATTAGTGAGTATAGTGGATGTCTGTGGAAGATAATAGCTGACTCTGGCTGTCATGATCAGGTTAAAATCATTAGTCTGGCTTTGCAGGATTAGTGTGTATTTGTGTGGCCATTTTTTATCACAGTTGGACATTTGAGGTGTATACAGGGAAGTGGCTGCAATTGCTGGGTATGCGCATTAGTGGAATACAATGACAGCAGTTTTAATTGTCTTAAATCAAAAAGGTGAATCCAAAAGAACATGCCCACTTTTACTGAGGGGAGTGTCTCATGTTTTAGCCCATAAACTATTTCACTAGATAAACCTAAAAAGAATTGTATTAATGTTCGATTTGGGGATCAAGTTCATGCAGCAAAGTGAGCCTGCCAAGGGCCTCAGATCACCTTCTAAGAGTAGGTACACTGTGGCATTTCACTGCAACTGCTACAGTTTCCTTCTGGTAAGCAATTTAACTTTGAGGCTGATGTGTTTCCTGGGTCTGTGTTTACCCATCCAATGGTAAAAACATCGAACGGCATATGTCGTCAAACATGCTGTTCATTGAGCCATTCTAAGATCGCATTATGGTAGGGATAAGGAAATTTGCCCTTTCTCCACTGTAGTGCAATTTCGGAGTTGGTGTATACAATTAGCAGGGAGTGTGGGGGGCACAGCCCCCCACATGAAGAAGTTTTGGTGAAAGGCATTCATGATATAACAACATTCAATGCTTTTACCATTCAATGGGTAAACATAGACCCGTGTTTCCTACGTCTTGCACTATTTGTTATTGTGGCTATTAAGATTTTCTAATTTAGAAATCTCTATCATAAAGTTGTGCCTACCAAACAGCAAACCATCTATCTGATGATTGTCTTTGCTATACCTTCTGTTATCAGTTGAAACACAGACATAATAACTAACTTCCAAGTATATACATCACCCCACAGTTAGGAGCACACCGACTAATATGCAATAAGATCAACTCTTCTGCAAATAGACCGACACTGTTTCTAGTTGAACAACACAGGCAATCTTTGGATAGTTAATGCCCGGAGTATCTGGCAGTTAACGCACAGGATTAAAGCTATTAGTTGTCAATGAACTTCTTTCAGTTCTCCAGGGTTTAAGTCCCTTAGCCTCCATTTGCTTTTTGTTTAAACTCACTTAACTAGACAGTACTTTGGGTAAATGGGAAATTGGACTAGGCTCTCAGTGGTTTCCTAGACTGTATTCTTAGTAACTGCCAATCTTCTTCTTCTTTTGGCTTTTCCCATTTAGGGGTCACCACAGTGGATCACCTGTCCGCTCATGATTGGCAGTGGAGTTTTAGGGTGTCAAGTTGCCAGCCCGGCGCCCAACCTTCCACGGAAGGCACACACACATGCACTCATGACTAGGGCCAATTTAGAGTATCCAATCCACCTACAGCATGTCTTTGGGATGTGGGAGGAAACCAGAACACCAGGAGGAAACCGACGTGACCACAGGGAGGACATGTAGACTCTGCACAGAAGGCACCCCAGCCAAGGATCGAACCAGAGAACCTTTTGCTGTGAGGCGGCAATGCTAATTCTTAGTAACTGCCTATGAACCTATGAATTTTAATGTCCTCCTCTCATACCCCATGTAAAACTGAGTGACTAGGTCTATCAACAAGTTCTCATCAGCAGTAGATACTCATCACATGTTCAAATGTTGCACTATGCACTTACATTTGGCTACATTGTAATTGATTCCATTTTCAGAAGAAGTGAATATTTGTTTGAGGAATTCATTAAAGAAACAGATAATTGTGTTCTTGTATGGCTGATTTGACAATGAATGTTTAATCTTCTAAAATGAAATGCAGTTTTGAACTGAGTTTCAGAATGCAATATATTTAAAAGGCAAGCAGCTTATTCTGAATGCAAAAAAATAAATCTTTACTGGATTATGTGATTTCACTGTCCTTTGCTACTCTTAAGGTTTTAAATAGAATACCAAAAGTCATTGCAAAGCATTATTTAATTAAGTAGATGGTAGTTTTGATCAGTTTTCTTGCTATTGTTTAAACAAATTTCTAAGTGTTTTTAAATTAAACCATTTGATTCGATTGTTTAAATTGTTCAAATGTCAAACCCGGTCTACAAGTAAAATAATATTATGAAACATCTCCAGTGTATTTTGGAATATGAGCATTTTAAACTTGTATTTTTTTACTTACTAAAGCTGGTTGTCTTGGTAATGAATGATGAAGAATTATATTAAGTAATGATTTTAGGAATGTGTTTATACTACTAAGTTTATAAGCACTATTGGTGACTGATATTACTAAATGAGTAACTCTGCATGCTATTTGTGAGGTATGCAATATTATAAGCTTCCCTATAAGACATTCATAGCCAGGCTGCAGAAGTTCGACATTTTCTGAAAGCAATCCATGTTATTGCAATAACACACTTTTTTGCCTTACTGCACTTGAACAATTCCTATACTGCAAAAAGTCTAAAGGCATTTTACATTCTAGTTATTGGGATCTGCTGTGAATTAAGAACAGCAGAAATATTATGATGGTCCAAAGTCAAGCAACCTTTTTCTGTAAAAGGTTCTGCTCAGCACCACATTGTGTTCCTAAGAAACTGTAGTCTTTACCCACAGCAGCATGGTATTAGGGTTTGTTTCACTATGACCACTGTCCTAACATTCATTTCAACTAGTATCATCATAACAAAGAACAAGGCTGAAGTTAATGATATGTCTGTATATGTGACTCTGTTTTCTAAAATGGCACTAACAATTGTTCTAAAATGAGGTTATCCAGCAGTTTTTTCACAAGCTGTAAAATGTAGACATCCATACATTTTGCTCACAATTTCTTTTGTTGTGATATCAGTTGCTTCAAGATTAACAGATAGGGGATGTTGTCCTCATCACAAGATAAATGCTGATTTTGTAATTTCAATGTCAGACAAATCAGATGCGAAGAGATGCTGTTTGGCTAAGTCACAAAAAATATTCTAGAAGTTATTATCGATGTGTATATCCTGCAGGGATCAGTGAATGTTCGTTTACTCTTTCATCATTTTAAATGAATCTTTACAAGTTTGCTGTTGTTCTCTTAGCATACTTAGCTTGAATGGCATGCCCATTTTAAGAAATGACTTGCGTACATTGGAAGACATATCAGGATCACCTCTGAGTGGCTTTCTATTTACAAAGTATCAGTCAGTGGGTATAAAATGAACGCACAGCTATTTGTATTCATTACCAGACTATGAACCATAGCAGCACATAATAAAAGGTCGGTGGCACACAATGCTGTGAGCAATGCAATGCAATACATTAACTATCCTATAGCTGTACTTCACCCTTGCATTTTATAAATAAGGACATCTATGCATGTTTTGCATAGATTCTTCAGAAAAGGCCGTTTTTCCTTGCCTTATTTGGGGGAAGGGAAGCTACCTTGCTTACCAGTGGGAGTGGGAAGCATTGAGCTGCCTTTTGTCCAGTTTTGTGAGGTTTCAGCCAGTAACTAGTAGTTTATTGGTCGTTTTGGGCCAGTTTCTAGCTTTTTCCAGCCCCCTGGTATAAAACTTTCAGCTTGTACCTACTCAGCACAGACTCCACGTGGGCCAGCAGAGTAATCCAGGCTGCAGAGAGCTGAATAAGCGACTTTTCTTGATACTAAGTATATTTTTTGTTGCTTTCCACATCTGAATACCTAGCAACTGTATTTCGCCTGCCTTTCTGTTACATTGAAGCTGTTTTACTGCATTTAACTTAATATTGCACTTGGAATCCTTGTTTGTTACTATTTGACTGTATTTGTAGCAAATTCTTCTGTGTAAGCTGTAGTAGCTGATTCATAGCATTTATAAGTGTTTGCTGTACCTGTTTCTGCCTGTTTTGTGAAAAAAAGAAAAAAAGAAAAAATATCTCTTGTTTTCCTGCTTTACTAGTTTAGTCCAGTTTCAGAGTTGCTGATTCCTGGGCTTTGGTTGTAGTTCCTGTGTACTGTTTCCTTGCCTTATTTGGGGAAGGGAAGCTACCTTGCTTTCCTGCTTTACTAGTTTAGTCCAGTTTCAGAGTTGCTGATTCCTGGGCTTTGGTTGTAGTTCCTGTGTACTGTTTCCTTGCCTTATTTGGGGAAGGGAAGCTACCTTGCTTACCAGTGGGAGTGGGAAGCATTGAGCTGCCTTTGTCCAGTTTTGTGAGGTTTCAGCCAGTAACTAGTAGTTTATTGGTCGTTTTGGGCCAGTTTCTAGCTTTTCCAGCCCCTGGTATAAAAGCAGCTAAACGCGTTAAGCTAATTTAGAGCGATTTAGCGGAGCTGCCACTGTTGCACACTAGGGCAGTGCCGGTTAAGCAGGTTTAAACTATTCGGCTACCTAAAGTCCACTCTTCAAATTTTCCCTTAAAACTACCTTCCTCGAACTATACTACTGATCAAATCAGCGTATCCTATAACTAAAAGATCAACTCTACTTGACTCCAAGTAGACTATTCTCTATCTATTAAACCTAGCACTTGCTCCTACAGTACTTATTACCTTGATACGGCACTCTTGTCATAGATAGTACCCCAAAAGGCAACCCCCCATTTCTCGGTCACCCACGTCCCCCGGAATCTTTTTTAAAGTTTTTCGTCTACCCTTCTAGCATGTCGAGGGATCAGTTGCTAGTGTCCTCTCCTGCTCAGCTGGTGAACCTGGGAATATTGAGGCAATGTTTCAATTGCCTCATGTACACAGAACAACCCTTTCCTCCTCCCACAAAACACAAATACATGCGAGAGATGCAACTATACGGCCAAACTGGAGGCTGAGCTCTCTCAACATAGGACTGGCAAGACCAGTCAGGAGGAGAAGGTTACCACACACACTATAGACCCAGTCTCACATAGTACCATTACAACCTCAAATCATACACATAAACACACAAAGACATACTCGGAGGCTCTGATCAAAAATCTACCAAAACAGCAGAGGCCACCAAAGCAGACACCCAAACAACCACCACCTCAGAACACAACACCGCAACACATAGACCTCACAGTCAGAGTGTCAAACAGTCACAGCCCTTAAGGCCAAACACAATGCCAGACACACTAGTCATTGGTGACTCCATAGTCAGACACACTGATGTCCCGCTCACCAGACTGAGTAAGGAGAAGGTCACAGTAAGCTGCCTGTCGGGCGCTAGAATCCGCCACATAACGCAAGCACTCAGGTCTCTCAACAGCAGGTACAAATATGACTCAGTCATTGTCCACGCTGGTGTAAGCGACCTGAGGCGTACCTCCTTGGACTACATGAAAAGAGACATTGAGGAGCTCTCTGATTATGTAGCCCAGGCAGGTATGACCCTGACCTTGAGCAGTATCCTACCTTCACCAAGAATGATGCCACAATACAGAGATAAGATGATCAGCTTTAACAATTGGCTTAAACACTGGTGTCATTCAAAGGGGATCCAGTATCTGTCTGCCTGGGATGACATGCTGGACAAGCCACGCTGCTTCGCAAGGGCGGCTTGCACCTGTCACCCTGGGATTCGGATATTGGCAAAGGCTCTTGCCACCCCATAGTGCCTTTTTAGGCAAGGCTCAAATTCTAAACCTACCACCCTAGAACACAAAAAGGAAAAAAACTAAGGGTAATGCTGCTCAATGCCAGAAGTCTAAATCTCAAAATGCACTTTTCGAGGCCCTTCTCAGTATGGAGAACATCGATGTCTGTGCTGTGACAGAAACCTGGTTCAAGGCTCCTGAGAGCACCCCAGCGCTATCAGGTTTTACCTCATATCATGCGTTCCGGCCCCAAAATCCGGACAATACCAAGAAAGGAGGGGTATCCATATTCATCAAGGACACCCACACCTCAAGACTGGTGGCAACGCACGATGCATCGGAGACCATCCAGGTGCAATTAACCATAGGCAAGACTGCTCTGCAAATTGTAGCATGTTACAGGCCACCCTCACAAACTCAGGAAACTCACATGGCCTTCCTGAAAACACTAGAGGGATAAATGTATCACCAAACACCATCATACTAGGTGACTTCAATTACCCTAATATAGACTGGGAACACTACTCAAGCCCAAACACCCTAGCCCAAAAGTTCCTGGAATTCATAAACTCAAATGCCATGGAACAACTAGTCACCATCCCCACAAGAGGAGATAACATACTTGATCTCATCATCACGAACATGGGAGCACAATGTTCAACACCGAAGTATACCCTCACTGGTGAGATCAGATCACAAACTAATCTCGCTGGAGGTCCTCATCCCACCCCACCTGAAATAAAAAAGACCACAGTAAAGAACTTCTCAAAAGTCGACTTCACACTTCTAAAGACTAGTGTGATCTCCTTTCAGGCCCCGAGCGGAAAACAATACTCAAGCCGCTGAATCACTTACAAACGCCTTCTACCAGCACCTGCAGGACTGCATGGATAAGGCAATCCCAAGCAAAACAAAGACTCTTTGTACCAAAGGCAAGCGTCCAGTCTGGTGGACCCCATCCATAAACAAACTCTACAACAAAGGAGGAAGCTACTACAAGATAGAGCAAAATCCTTAAAAGGTAAGACACCCTTGATCACTATAAGTAAAAACTAAGAGCTCTCATAAAATCATCCAAAGCAAATTTGAGAGAAAAATAGCTAAAGACTCAAAAGACAATCATAAGGCCTTCTTTAGCTATGTTAGAAACCTAGGAGGAAACTCCCAGATATGCTCAGAACAAGTTCAAAATGATGTGAAGATTACTGATCCTACAGACATTGCCAACATACTGGCTGACAGGTTCAGTGCAAACTTCTCCCCTCCCCAAAGGAGAGATATCTATACCAAATGAGTGCAGCCCCCAAACATCTCCAGCGCCCAAGTGAGAACTGCTCTCTCCAAAGCAAAAACACAGCATCCATGGGACCCGATGGTGTCCCCAGCTGTGTGCTCCACGAACTCAATGAGGAATTAAACCCACAGCTAGGACAGCTGTTTAATCAAAGTCTTACCTCTGGATCATTACCCAGGAGTGGCGCACTGCAACTGTGGTCCCACTTCACAAAGGCAGTGCCTCCACAGACCCTGGAAATTACCGCCCATTAGCTTGACAAGCCTTATCTGCAAAGCCATGGAGAGGATCATAATGGACCTCATAAATAAAGACATAGGGAATTTGCAGACTTTGGATCCAACCCAGTTTGGCTTTGTCAAAGGCAGATCATGCCTTTTAAACTTGGTTGACTTTTCGAAACAGTCACCAAAGCCATTGATGAGGGAAAGGCAGTCCATACAGCCTACCTCGATCTGGCTAAGGCCTTCAATACAATACCCCACTCGGGTATCATTGAAAAACTCATCAGCTTAAATGTTAACCCATACATCACAAGATGGGTTGCAAACTGGCTGAGTGACAGAACCCACAGGGTCAGAGTTGCTGGCGCCATGTCAGACTCAAAGCCTGTCACAGGTGGTGTCCCACAGGGCTCAGTCCTGGGCCCACTCTTGTTTGGCATCTACTTTTCCTTAGTACAAGCAAACACAGGAGGGTTATGGCTGACAAAGTTTGCAGATGACTGCAAACTGGGTGCCATAGTAGAAAACACATCTGACACAGATATCCTTCAGAAGGGTCTCACAGAAATGGATAACTGGTGCCAGAGCCACGGCCTAAAGTTAAATGCCAAAAATGCATAGTCATACCCTTCGGGAAAAACAAGGTTACCCCTAGCTACCAAATAGGTGGCAATCCACTGAGCACAGAAGAAGTTATCAGGGACCTGGGGACCCAGGTTGATAGTAGTCTGTCATTCGACACCCATGTAGCTAAAGTAGTTAGGAAGTCCTTCTACATTGCCCACCTTATCATGAAGGGATTCTCATCTAGATCAAGGGAGGTCATAGTCTCCCTTTACTCATCACTCATCAGACCAATGATTGAGTACAATGCCCCATTCGAATGTATCTGACCCGACACTTGCAGCAGCTGGAGAGGCCACAAAAGTTCCTCACCAAAAGGATAAAGGGTCTCAAAAATCTGTCCTATGCTGCCCGACTGAAAGAACTCCAGCTCTATTCAGTAAACACGCTTGCTCAGAGGTGACCTTTGCCTAACATACAAGGCCATGTCAAACCCAGATTTGATGAATATGCTTCACCTCAAAAATCTAGATCCATCAGAGCCACAAGGCGGAGACTTAAACCTCGACACGGCTATTAATAGGGCGTGCTGGAGGATAGATTCATCACCCAAAGACTCCCTATGCTGTGGAACAAAATCCCGGTACATGTGAGGCAGAGCACCTCGCTGGCCTTGTTCAAGAGAAATCTTGACCAATGAATGGGAGATCGCAGATATACCCCAGGAATTACCTCAGTGTCACTGCTCGACAGAGGCACAGCAAAATAATGGGTATAGTTCCCCATACTAAAGGGGTGGCGTAAGCCACAAAACAATGGGCTAGGCTTATAAATGCCCTTGGGCAGATAGCCTAGTATGAACCTATGAACCTATGAACCTATGAACCTAAGAAAGTAGGACTGCCTTTGGACAAGTGGTTGTTCTTGCCCTTTGACACTACTGTACTGCAGTCATGCTGAATACAGCAGGTAACAATTCAGTGTGGTCTCTCACTACTTGTTAAAACAATGGCCAGTTTATGACTCATGCCCATTTCAGACTGAAGCATTGTTACATAATTAGATTCTGTGATGGCAAAGTTAATGCGCCAATGTGGCTAGGCACAAGGCATTGTATTACAAAACCTCTCCTCTTAGCAGAAAGTCTGAAGCCAGAGGAGCTAAACAGACTGTTGAGATGAGGGAATGGGAAATGGATGTAGGCAGGAAGAAATTAAAAAAAAAAAAAGTAAAGAAACATCTGCTCTGCACATATCTAAACCACTAACCCACATCTATAACCTAATGCTTCATTCAGTTATCATTTCATGTAGCTGGATGCATACCACAATTGCGCTTATCCCCAAAATAAAATATCATAAAAAACAGCTGATTATAGGCTTCTTTCTATACTCCTGGCTAAAATTATGGATGTTCTACCAATTAATATACTGTATATCAAAATACGGCTTACTGTCAGATAAGCAAAATGGATAAAGGAAAGAGGAACAATACTCGGACTGACATATACTCTGTAACCAATCAGATTTATGAAACCATGAATAAATAATTCTGGAAGACTGTTTATAGATATAAAACATGCATTTCGTCAGTTAATCATTTAGCCTAACTAAAAACATAAAGTAATTTTGGTATTAGTGATACAGCATTAAAAAGGTTCACATTCACAGGTCAATATGGCAACAATCTATCAGGAAATAGAACCTTCTCAGTAGGTGTTCCATCAGATTTTGTTCTATATCCTTTACTCTTTTCAATTTTCATAAATAATTTGTCACTCGTTCTACCCACTGTAAACTGCATGCTTTAAACAGAAGATACAATAGTTCTACAAACAGAAAGCTCTTCGTCAGAACACCAAAAACCAAAAACTCTATAGAACAAGTACAGTAACATGTGGAATTAGCCAGTTAAGCAGGAAAAGTAATAAACTACAATAAAAATCCACTATTCTACATGGAATGCACAAAAACTTAGGAGCAGCCTTACTCTATGTTGTTGATCTGCAGAGAGGATCCCTTACAAGTGTGGCATAACAGAAATCCCAAGATATTATCATTACTCAGCATATGCATGTCTCTGCACATAATGAGTGTATTACCCAGCAGGCTTTAGCCCAACACAGGATAGTTTAGAAATTCTGTAATCTGTGTCCTCAGGAAATAGGTACTATTTAATATATGCTTTACATTACACTTATGTGTCATGTAGTCTCACAGTTGTGAACAATGTATAGTTTCAACTGTTGTACTGTTACAGTTGTTGTACTATTTAAGTGTAACATCAGTGCTATTGTGACCACTTACTGGGCTGGATTGTGGCTGAAAAGATCCATGGACCAGATTATCAAACCAGTTAACAAAATAAATAGATAAATGACGTTGCAGGACTTTACTCATGAAGCATTGTAGAAAGGTGGTGGGGGTAAGGTGCAGAATGAAATATATATACAGCAATAATGGCCCATTAGGTACCACGAATGTCAATTGAGAAATACTAATGCTGATGCTGACAATTACACAAATGATAATTAAAAAAAAGACTGAATCCATAAAAACTGGGTGGAGGACAGGCAGAATGAAATAACATACACTATTAACAGGCACACTGGTGCATTGGATACACAGCAAGAGGCTCCCTAGTTCATTTCTTGGCTGGAGTGTCATCTGTGTGATGTCTAAATATCCTCTGTGTTCATGTGGGTTTCCTCAGGATGCTCCTTTTTCCTCCCACATTCCAGAGACTTGCAGTAGGTTGATTGTACCTACTAAATTGGCCATAGGTGTGAGTATGAGTGTGTGGTGTAGAAAAACTACCATGGCAGGGCAAGCCACCTGGTGATGTAAACTTCGGCTCTAGATGATTGTCACTGTTGATGCGATACCCCAACCCCATGTTCAAAAATTGGAAAAAGGGGTTGTGGATGGCTGAATTAGCACCCTAACATACAGTTGACAAGATGATTAAATGAGTAATCATTATCCTTCCACCAATGCTGCCACTGTTGCCACTTCACCCTCAGCATCTTTATGAGTCCAGGATTTACACTAGACTGCGCTAGACTGCTCTCCGTGGAGAGGTAGTTAGCAATGCCCTGTACAGATGCAAATTCTTTCAAGTTAAAATTTCCCTTAGAATACCTATCTCTGCAACCTTCTGCAGCCCCTGAGCTGCTCTAGGAGCATCTGAGTTGCGTTCAGAGCAGCATCACCTTGTTGGATCGCTACAGTTCACACTGAGTATAGCACCTGTTCTTCATCCATGTGCTATCATCCTAGTCCAGTTAAATCTACCAACTCTTCTCCCTGATTAAACCCACAGTAAAAAAAAACTAAAACCATAGATGGGCACTTTCCTGCTATCTCTGTGGCCAACTTGGTGAACATGAGCATCCTGATGCAATGTAGCAATTGTCTCATGTATACTGACAGCCACTTAATCCTGAAACAAACTAACACAATATATAAGAAATGTAGTTACATTATGAAAATTGAGACATGACTAACATACTGACAAATAAAATGAGAAACAGGTTGTCAATACATGCACATCATTTCTCTCACTAAATAAGGTCTTGACATATAAACCCACATATGTGGAGGTTCTCACAAGTAACTTACCAAAACCTCATAGGCCTCCCATACGCTGCCATCAGAAACCACACGCAAACAAAACCCAGTCAACACCAACCACTATACATAAAAATACACATCACAGTGTCTTCACAAGCAACCCCTAAGGCAAAGCACCACACATTCAAACATCTTGGTCATAGAAGACTCCATCACTAGACACATGAATGCCACCCTCACCAGGTTAGACAGAGAGGATTACAGCCAGTTGCCTGTGAGGAGCCAGGATTTGCCAAATCATGCAGGAACTCACGTCACTCAACCACAAGTACCAGTATGACTCAGTCATTGTCCATGTAGGTGTGAGTTACTTGAGATGTACCTCCCTGGGACTATATGAAGAGAGACATGATGGACCTCTCTGAATATGAGCCTCACACTGAGCAGCATTCTACCCTTACCAAGAGTAGTACCACAATACAATCAGAAAATGACTGACATCAGTAACTGGCTTAGATACTGGTGTCATTCCAAGGGGATCCAGTATTTTTGCAAGAGATGGTCTGCGCCTATCATTTTTAGGCTTTCAAATACTGACCAAGACATTAGCCACCCCATAGTTTCTTTTTAAGAAGTGCCAAACCAAAAGAGCTACCAATGTAATAAATTCTTCTAATGCCAAGCTGAAGGTACAACCACTACTCAATGCTAGGGGACTTAACAAGAAACTGCACTCCCTGGAAGCTCTCCTCACCCTGGAAAATGCTGACGTCTGTGCAGTTTGAGAGATGTGGTTCAAGATTGTCACCCTCAGAAAAGGAAGAAATGAAAAGAGGAGATGTTCTATTTACATAAAAAATAATTACACCTCAAGACTGGTCAAGCAGGATGACTCACTTGAGCTACCCCATGTCCAGCTGTCCATAGGCAAAATCTCCCACCATGTCATCATTAGCTACAGGTCCCCAACCATGAACCATGAAGTCCACTCTGCATACATGAAGCTACTAGAATCACTTATCATTCAGCCCAACACACTACTCATAGATGATTTTAACCACCCCCTTATAAACTGGGGAACATACATGACCACTTACATGCAGGCTCAGAAATTACTGACGCATAGGTCTGACTAGCCTCATATGGAAGACTATGGAAAGGATAATCATGGACCTGATTAACAATGACATAGAAAATCTCCAGAATCTAGACCTGACCCACTTCTGCTTCATCGAGGGCAGATCCTGCCTGCTCAGTCTGGTGGACTTCTTTGAGAAGGTCCCTAAGGTCATGGATGTGGATACATCAGTGCATCACCTACCTTAATCTGGCCAAGGCATTTGACACAATTCCCCACTCAGATATTATAGATAAGCCCACAAAATTGGGCAAAAACCTCTATATCACCAGATGGATAGCCAAATGCCTCATGGATAGGACACATGTTATGAGAGTGGGGGAATCTGCATCCAACAAGAGGCCAGTCAACAGTGGAGTACCACAAGGCTCAGTGCTGGGCCCCTTCCTGTTTGGAATATACTTCTCAAGTGTCAAGGCAAATGTAGATGGCCTTTGGCTGACCGGGTTTGTGACAACTACAAGTTGGGGGGGGGGGGCATCATTGACTTCCCTACAGAAAGGATTGATGCAGACTAATAATTGGTGTCAGAATCATGGCTTCAAGCTAAATGCAAAGAAGTGCTCATTAATACCCTTTGGGAAATCAATTATCCCTGCAAGTTACAATATTGATATCCCCCCCCCCCCACAAGAGTGGACCCAGTGGCAATAGATTTGAGTACTCGGATAAATTGTAATCTGAACTTTGAGCACCATGTGTCCACAGTGGTGAGGAAATCCTTTTATGTGATTCAGTTTATAAATAAGAGCATGGCATCCACATCTAAGGATGTCATAGTACCACTGTGCTCGGCCCTCATCAGATCAATAATCGAGTACAATGCACCCTTTGGCATGTACCTCTCCAGACATCTGCAACAGCTGGAGGATCCTCAGAGTATCATACCAAAAAAATAAGGTATAACCAACATTCATATGTGGCTCGATTAAAAGCCCTATCACTGTATTAATTTTCCTACTTATTACTGAAGGGTGATCTGTGCCTGACCTACAAAGCAGTCTGTGACACAGCAGTGATGAAAATATTGTTTATTCTCGAGCCTAATCACAAGGGTTACCCACTCCAAGGATCTAAACCTGATCTCTGACATGAATAGATCTTGCTGGAGGGACAGATATGTGGCTTCCTATTCATCTGAAGCAGAACCCTTCCCTGACCATCTTCAAGTGCAATCTGGACCAATGGATGGGAATCACAAATTCACTCCTGGGGTGGCACCAATGTCCCTCGTGGAAAGAGGCAGTCTGCAAAAATTGTCAAAAGACCACTTGCTGACCCTTGTTATCTTTCCTCTAAGGATAGAAACTTTGGTAAAATCTGGGTAAAACTGGCTAGGCTAGTAAGGGCTTTTGAGCTGAACTTATGAACCTATGATGATTGCTACTAATTCTTGTGATACAAGGGTTAGTCCCTATGACAGAAAGAAGTAGTCTAATCCCTATGACATAAAGAAGTAGTCTAGTGTACAGTACATTAATATACAATATAATTATTTCTTATTTATCAGAACTAAAAATATATATCATAAAACAAAGAAATGTCATACATTTTCCTTTCTTCTGCCAGGTAGCAACTTTTGGAAAATGCAAGTTTGAAAAGAGGAGCGGATAATCTTTAAAAACATACAATTTCTTTAACCAATTTAGTCAACTATGGCAGTAGCATTTTACATTAATGTACATTACAACAGAAGCAGTACATGCTTACCAAAGCACAGTCCCTAAACAAAACATTTTCAGATAATCTATGCAAAATGTAGTTCTTCCTGATATAATGCAAATTCTACTCACTGTACTGATCTCAGTGAACAGTAAGGCATAACTACTATAAACCGTAAATACACACACACACATATATATATATATATATATATATATATATATATATATATATATATATATATATATACTGTATGACTTACTGCACAGAAGAAAAATAAAAAAAAATGTATTTAAAGGTAAGTGGGACTGTCTGATGAACACTGACACTAAGCCATGTACCACACAGCATAACCCACACATAGCACTGCATGTGTCACTTATATTCTGTGTTCTTTTTATAATGAGATAGCACTTGCCTGAATGTGTAGTCCACATAATTGTAGACTAAACGCACCTATTTACTTACACAGCCATATAATGTGCACGAGCCTGCTGCATGTGCTCCCTTACTACTGCTATCAGCTGGCCACCAACACTATTATCAATCATGGTAGGACCTGTACTGGGAGCTGAAGTGACATCATGGGACAGTTCATCACCAGATCAATGCATAATCATATTGTGCAAAATGCAAAATGTAGTAAACATCCTGCATGTAGTATCTGGGTCTTATGGAAGGGTACCCCTAGACTCATCCAAGTAATAGAAACAGCTTTCAGCAGGCCACACACTCTCTCAATATCAATCCATGTGTGGGACAGGACTGGACAGTGTTATGCCTTTCTTCTGCATCTCCCTTCACGTTTCTTACAGGGAATCAAAATCCAGGGCTCCAGCAGACAAAACCTATGAAAAAAACAGAAAAGAGGGGAGAGACACAACAAAGAAAGGGTGATTTAGTAACAAGCCAAATGTTTTGAAAAGAATAAATAATTGGATGATTATAATTAAAATTTCCACGCGCCAACAAGATGACCATGGGTCATCTTGCCCTGCAGGACAAGCTTTAAGTGACCTTCTATGCCAGAAATGGGAAGTATGGGCATGGTCAAGATGTTGGGCCAACATTTTGGTGATGTACGTCCATGCATCACTCACTACCTAGCAGCTGATGGAATGGTAGCACTTCCCATTCTGGTACTCCTCACCCTGTGGAACTGATGAGGCCCTAATGGCAACATTGGTGCAATCTATTGCACCATGCACCTCAGGAAAATGTGCCATCTCATAAAAGATTTGAGTTTGGTCCAGAGGTGACACCAGGAAATAGATGTACTAATCCACACATGCCAAGAGTATATTGAAAAACCGCTGTAGTATCCTTTAAGCAGAGTACACCCATTGTGTCCTTAGTCTGTCTCTGGAAGGTCCCAGTGTAGTGAAGGCTTTATATATCTTAGTGTCCATAGGTATAGGAAGGCCATGCATCTCCCCAGTTAAACATACTCATCAAAGTCCTTAAAATGTCCCCTAAATCTTATAAGAATGTGCTGAGTATCAAAATTATAGTGAGTTAGTCTTTGCCTGTTGCCTTCTTGACAAACATCTTCACCAAATGCAAAGTAGATAAAAAAGGTGTGATTCTGCCTTTTATAATCCGTCTGCAAATGGTGAAGAAAAGTGCCAAAAAATCCTATGATTTGCAAACAGGTGGGAAGGGGGCATATTAACATAAGAAGTTCTACATCACTTTCCATTGCAACCCCATTAAACATTCATTTACATAAGCTTTTTTCAAGGCTAATGTGCGCAAGTGAAAATTGCCTCTATAAATTGTGCCTTGGCTGCACACACAGTGCAGATTGCAAGAACACATGCACATGTAGGAGCGTTTTACAGGATATCAAGTAAAGTGATGTATTTTAATTCTGTTAAATCAACTGTGATAGGCAAAGAGCTTCAGACTGAATGTTGAGTAAGTAATTAATTTTAAACAGTTAGGGAAGATGAAACTTTATCTTTGCTGAAGCCATGGTGAAAATACGTTGGGATTCATGATGCTTTACTATTTCTGTATACCTGAGATTCCTGATTCACAGTCTGCATTGCCCCACAAGTATCTTGTGTAAGGTGATAGCAAGCTCATCATGGAACTTATTCCCTGTGACCTAACCCCATATGGTTTTGTCAAAGTTAAATCTTGTATGCTTAGAGTCATAAACATTTTAAGAATGTGATTGCCACCCTGAATGGTTCATCTGTCCATACACCTTACCACAGTCTGCCCAAGGTTTTTAACACTATATTCTATGAAAGATCAAACATAAAATCAGAAATCTGAAATGAAATGAAGCTGTAATAACCACAGTTCATAACTGGTTACATGGTCATGCACAGCAGGTAAAATTAGGAGGAGTCCTACCCTGACCATTTATTTATTATTTGTTCAACAGGTACGTAAGCTGGTATGCTGACACTTCTTCAGTCACAACCCAAGCTCAAAGAGCAGAAAATACCATTCACTGTCAACAGTAGAGTCTCTAAAGCCACTGCCTTGGGGGGTCACTGTTTTCTGTCATCTTTTTCCTCAAATGTCAAAACTGTCTCCAGTCTCTGGCTCTGCAAATATACAGTTGGTTGAAAACATGGGAGCATTGCACTTCACCCCACTGACAACAGTACCTCTCAAAGGGAAGTTACCAGATGATCTTCCCTTCAGTGTTAGCCTGACATCTGGTAAAAATAAAACAACTAACCAAACAAAAAGAAAGCATTATACATTACTAATATTAAACAAAAGTTGATAAAGTGGTCTTTCCTTGGAGTTCTTGTAGAAGATGACTTTCTTTTAATATCTGTACATCCTCTTGTCATCCTATAAACATACAAATTTGCTATTCGATCCTCCATAGGTAGGGATGCCACCTTTTTAAATGCCCAAAGTGGGACTTTTTTTGCAGAAAAGTGAGATTTTGTAGGACAAAATATATCCATGGTCAGTGCAAAGGACAGAAGTTCACTTTTTGCCAAAATAAAAGCTTATTCTTGTATCATTTGAGTTGCTTATTCTATTTCTTATAACATTTAGGTGATTCAGATGCAAAATAACTCTTTTTACGCAACTATTAAAGAAAACTTCAGAAATACTTTTTGTCCTAAAATCTTAGGATGTTTGCCATGTTTTAGTTTTTTTCACAGGACACAACTGCCCAAAGAGGGACTGTCACTCGCAAAGAAGAACAGGTGGTAACCCTGTCCATAGGTTTGAGAGCTGTTCCAGTGTGACTGTTATAGGACTATTACGGAATACTGTACCCTGCCCTGTAGCCTACTCACATGACATCTGGTACAAATAGAAAAGGAACAAAAATCCCTCACAAACAGAATCAAGGAGTTTCAAGGCTTGTGTTACAGCCAAAGACTGCATCACTTCTGACCCTCTTCCTTGCATCCTATTATATTGTTAGGAAGACCTGTGCCTATCATGCAGAGCATTAAAGAACCCCTTACAATTTGAAACCCTTTGCTTTGAGATTCACTTTTGTGATGTAAGCACAAAAAAACCCCACTTTGCTTCAATAAAAATTAGTATCACTGTAGTTCTCTGTACATAAACAGAACTACTTCTGCTAGGAGTGATATTAAGAATGGAACAAGCCAAGGGTGTCCCTTATCCCCTTATCTTTTCAACTTACATACTGATGAATTGTTACTCTTATATATTTTTCAAAAACTACTGTCATTCTCTATAATACCAGGATTCTTATTTAAGCATTTGCAGATGACTTAAACCTCTATTTTACTTTACCAAATTCTGATATACCGACAATTTTAAATTCAAAAGAAATCTTTTCGAAACGTTCTAATTATAAACTTAATCTAGACAAATCTGCTATTTTTCCAATTAACTGACCAGATCTATTTTTTTTCTATATCCCTGGACAATTGAAATTAAATTAAAACATTCATTGAAATACTTAGGAATTTCCTTTCAACAGGACCCTAAAACTTTTTACCAAAATAACATCACTAGTATGTGGTTAACCTTAAAGCAAAACTACATCAGATGAAACGAGCTCAAGTTAGCTTTTCTATCTAAGGTGACAATTGTTAAAATGAACATCCTACCTAGGCTACTATATACTTTCAATACCTCTCAGATGACCATCCACAATAATTTCTTCAAAATACTACACTCGACTCTTGCTAAAGTTAAATGGTCTCCTATATTGGTTACAATCTCTTATCAAAAATTGATATGTCCTAAAGACCAAGGGTGATTAAATCTTCCCAACTTCAGGTTATAATGATATAATTAATAGCAGCAGAATAATAGTACTATCGGACTATAATCCAGATAAAAATTCATGGTCCCCTCCCTGAATAGAAATATATCATAACTATGTTAAGTTCTTAAATTTTAACCCCAAAGCTCTTCCTTTTTTAAACAAAGTGAGTTTGAAAAATTTCAAACTGCAAGATTCCCTAAAGAAAAGTATAACTATTTACAAAGGCTAATTGAATTATTGCATCTATCCAATGCTTTTACAATTTTACAACCATTACACCTCAACCCAAACTTAAAACTAAATAATTCAATGTTAAACTTAAATAGTTTCCCCTTTTTGACTTCTACCCCATCTGGGACCAATCTATCTCAGAAATGAACGTTTATTAAATATTCTCAGGAACTATACCATTGTGCTAAGGCAAGCAAGGGAACTCTGTTCCAAAATCATAGCTAACCCCAACCTAGAAGATTAAGATATTAAAACTTATCAAACTCTTTGGACCCCATTATCCATGAAGAAGAAAATTATATCTAATGCATGCAAACAAACTAAGTGTTTCAATTAGATACCAGAACAATGTATCTTTTCTAATTTTTGGGCCAACCTAATTCTGACAATTTCAAATAAGCAAATAATCCACTTTACCCCCCTAACCTCTAAGTCAATCCCTTTTAAAACCCAGCTACACACAACTTATAATTATTAACAATGCATATCTTATCCCTACCATTATAAACAAATGTAACCCTTTTTTCCCCTTTCTGCCCTTTCTGTGAGCTACAAAGAGCTAATCCCCTTCACATACTTTGAAGTTGATAATGTTCTTATAAGCTCTGGTGTTCTCTGAGACTTAGACTCCAAAAGAGGGGCTATGAAAAATCTACCCTTTCATGGGAATTTACTATCTTGCATATTCCTCCTCCTGGTCTGACAAAGCTACAAACTCACATCCTAATCACATTATTTACACTTATAAAACTTTATATTACATCAAATTGGAAGGATATACCTTTGCTCACTTGGAGAGGGTTTAAACAAATGGCAATTGATTGTATATCAGCCCATAAATTTCTGATGTCTAACCCAAAGGCTCTTTTACACTTTATTGAATATTGGAATAGATTATTTGAAATTATTTCATATTAGCCCTGTCATTCTGGATATTGTTAAATTGGAGATAATTCAAGGGAAAATGGGTCTCCTTATCCATTCTTTTTTCTTACTTAAACTCTGTTCACTTTTTCTTGGGTCTCTACTCACATCAATATATATTTGTTTCAATTTGTATATTATCCAAACTCAAGTTTATTTCCTTTCCCAGTAGGTTTATTGCACTTGTGTAAATAGTTATGTATATAGTTTTTTTCTCTGATTTGATGTTTATTTGTAGACTTTATATCTATGACTATACCTGATTAATGTTTCCATGTTTCAGTGTTTAACAATTGGTTAAAACAGAGTTGTTATTGTTTTGTATTTTTGCCTATAACAACTAATAAAGATTATGGAAATAAAATTACTATCACTGTACTATGAAATGTAATGGTTTCATACCTCAAAGATGTCTTTATCTATAAAATAAACTCTCCCTCTCAGTTAAACTCTACCATACAGGAACTGGGTGATTACACGCACACCCACATGCTCCAGCATGAGATGTGGGACATAAGGAAGGTCCTTAATAGACAATAGTCTGGCAGTTAGTGCAAAGGATTAAGGTTATGAGTTGTTAATGAACTACTTCCTGTGGTACAGAATTTAATTCCTCCATTTGCCTACAGTGACTCTGAGCAAATCATTCAAACAGAAAATGCTCTGGGAAAATTGGGAAATGATGCTAGTTTCCTTGAACTGAATATGTAGTAACTACTTATGAAAAGGATTTGAGATTAATCACCAAACATATGAACCTATGAATTTAATCACAAAAACTGAAACCCAGGCCAGTGATTAAATTGTCTAACAAATAATACAAAAAAAAATCACTACTCAGAGAACGTGTGGCTAATTATTCCAAAACAGTTTTAACTCTTCAGTTAAACTCTTTACTGAGAAATTAAAGTTTTTTTGAATATTTTGTTCTCCACTCTCTGAGCAGTGAGTTTTTGATTTTATTTAATTTAAACTATGAGTCTATCTTTCACCATGGATCAGCAAATATATTTGTTAACTCGTACAACACAAAACAAACAGAGAAACAGAAAAGGCAAAGGAGAAATAGAAAAGTTAAAGCTACTCATATGCAAATGGTATAACTAATCTTCTGTGACCCAAACCTGTCTTTTTTATTTTATTTTTTTTCTTAGGATTTATTGGTAAAGTTAACGTAGTATGGACATATCAGTACATTTTCCTAATTGTTTTCTGCAGCTATAAACATCAAATGGGAAGGGACAGCATGCTTCAGGAGTGTTGTCCAACTAATTAAGTTACCTGGGTTTCACAAACATCATAAGGTATTTCTCTTACCCACAATAACATTCACATTAACAGGAAGAATGTGTGTGTGTGTGTGTGTGTGTGTGTGTGTGTGTGTGTGTGTGTGTGTGTGTGTGTGTGTGTGTGTGTGTGTGTGTGTGTGTGTGTGTGTGCATATTTATTTATTTTACATTTGTTAACTGGGAAATTTCAACTGGACTAGGTCCATTTACAGCAGAGGCCCAGGGAGAAAAGCTCCGAAACACTGTTACAAAAAAAAAAACGAGAAGCAAATTTATATAGTGTTATACAAAGGTCATTTAAATAATACAACATGGAGTTAGATATTTTGCCAGACAAACACAGAAAATATATAAAATAAATTGGAAAAAAACATTTTCCAGGAGAAACAGTCAGGAATTCCATTTAATGTGCAGGTGTATAATGATTGTGACAAAAAGATGAGCAATCACCCGCTATGAGAAGTAGCAACTAATAGCCAGAGCTATTGGCTGGGTTTAATACTGTAGAGGGTTAAAGTGAGTAGCTTGGAAGTCAGAAAAAGAAGGGGGGGGAGATGGGAGTGTAAAATGTAAGTGATACAAGGACATAACCAGGTGTTTAGTAGATGTGATTTGAGGGAGTTTTTGAATTGTAGGGTAGTAGAGGCAGTGGTCAGAGAATGGGGGAGGGAATTCCAGTTTTTAGCAACGATGTGGGAAAAGAGCACTTTGCCTGCAGTATTGTTTGCCCTGGAGATGCAGAGGAGAGATTAGTCACTAGATTGGAGATGCCAATTTGCAGAGTAATGGGTAAGAAGATTGGATATAGATGGGTTTTTTTCAGGATACTTAAGGATGTTATATAAAGTAACTAGCTGGTGGTAGTTAAGTAGTTGTGGTAACTCTAGCCATTTTAGTTCTTTTAGTGCAACACAGTGATGTGTTCTGTATCTGGAGTTTGTAGCAAACTTGGCTATCTTATTGTAACAGTATTCTAGCTTGTTTAGGTCAGTTTTTCTAAGATGGGTGAAAATAGGTGCTGCATACAGTAGTGTCTGGGAAAGGGTGGCTCTTGCTTGGTGTGAGAGAAAGTTTTTGTGCCTATATAGTGCACCCATTTTTTTTGTGAACCAATTTGATGGTTTGTGAGATGTGGACATCAAAGTGAAGATTGTTGTCAATTTCAATACCAAGATGTTTGGTGTGGTCAGAAGGGGAGATGGTAGTGCCATTTTTAGAGGTGATGGAAAAGGAGAGGAGAGCTTTTGATTTGTTAGGGGAAAATAGTAGTTTTGTCTTATTGGGGTTTTGGATTAGTTGGATACCTGAGATCCATTTTTCTACAGAGTTAAAGGTTTCCTGGGTAAGTTGCTGTAGATTGTTGGGAGATGAGGCAGTGTAGATCAGGGTTGAATCATCTGTGTATTGAATGTGTGCCATGCTGGGTAGAGCTATTCAGGTTGTTTGTGAAAATAGAAAAGAGAAGTGGGCCCAGTATAGAGCCTTGTGGGACTCCTATGGTAGTTGGAAGGTGGGGGAATAGTGCTCCTTGCCATGGACAGATTGTTGCCTGTTAGATAGGTAGCTTCTGAACCAGGCTATTGTAGATGGGGTGAAAGATAGTGAGGCTAGAGAATCTAGCAGAATGGAGATAGAGACCATGTCAAATGCCTTTTTGAGGTCCAAGAAAATGGTTGATGTATATTTGCTGTCGTTCCTGTGAAGGTTAACTAGATTAGAGAATTAAAGAATAGCAGTGGTTGTGCTGTGATAAGGGTGGAAGCCATATTGTGTGGTAGAGAGGAGGTGATGTGTGTTCAGGAATTTCATAACTTGCAAATGGATGCATTTCTCTAGAATTTTAGATAGGGAGCATAAGATGGCAATGGGTCGGTAGTTTGAGAAGTCATAGGAGTTAACTCTTTATGAAGAGGAGTAATATAAGATACTTTCCAGCATTTGGAAATATAGGATTCCTGTATGGAGCGGTTGATTAGGATGGAGATGGGGTAAGATAGAGACTCAGAGGCCATTTTTATGAAGGTAGCAGGTAAGTTGTCGGCTGCAAGGGTGGTGGGGTTAAGTTTTAGAAGGAGTTTCTTAATTGTAGATGTGGGGAGAGGTGATAGAGTAAAGGAGGGAGTCTTTTCTGGTTGATTGGTTTGGGTATGTGATGGACTATGATTGGTTAGCTGGCTGGATAGAGCCAGGATGGATTTTGTGAAGTGGTAGTTAAATTGAGTAGCCAAGTCTAAATTACTATCTGTAGAGTTTGGAGCTGGAGTAGTGGTTTTGCCTGGTTTTAGTAAGGAGTTCATAGAATTCCAGAATTTATGTGGATTTTTTGAGTATTTGGTTTGGGCACTGAGGATGTAGTTTTGTTTATATTGTTTAGTTTGAGCCTTGGCCTGATTTCTAAGCTGTTGGTAGTTTTGCTTGGAACTGGTGGTGTTTTCTCTTTTCCAGATTTTCCAGGCTTTATCTCTGGCTTTTAGTAGGGCTCTAGTGTCTTACTTAGCCAAGGTGCATAGTTAGCTTTCACTCTAATTTTCCTACTGGGGCCGAGTTTAAGAACGTTAATAAAAGTAGTGTTAAAGTAGTCAACTGCCTGGTCTAATCCAAGGGTTTGTAGTGGTTTCCAGTTACAGTGGCTGAGAACAGTATTGAGATAATGTGGGGTAAGGTTGCGGTCATCCCATATTAGTCTGCAAACAATAGGTTTGGGTAGGTTGTAGTGTTTGCGTAGTAGGAATGTGGGGAGGTGGTGACTGAGACCATCTGGAAGACAACCTACTTGGTAGTTTTTATGTTTCAATGAATATATGCGCACTTATGTGGTTATTCCAGCCTACATAATATGTCATCATAATTACTCTACTGAAGAACCTTCACCCAAAATCTCATCTCAAAAATATGGGCATTCATACTTAGAGAAATGTCATAAGACTCCCATTTTTGCTGATAACTGACACTAATGGTAATGCTTTACTACTTGCTTTTGAACAAAAATATTTGTGGACTGTCTTAAACCTCACATCCCTCAATATCTTTATACATATAATCAGAAACCTCTTCAACATGTGATAAGCAATTGTACATACAGATTATTTCTTCTTTAACACATTGAAAAAGTGAAAAAAGTAAAAGAAAAATAATATTAATAAAGTAAGAACTATGTACACAAAGTGCTAAGTACCTTTTTATGGTTTTAGTTAATACAATAGCAATATTACATACCATTATGAACCATAACTTTATAATGTCTTGATACTCTTTCTTTTCTTTGTTGTTTTAACTTATATTTATTTGCGAGTATTTGTGTTTATTGGAATATATGATCAGGGAGTGTACTCCAGAATTGAGCATAATAGGAACATTTGCTTTGGTTATTAACTATTAACTTATGGGCTGTTACATATTTAATTGCCCCTTGTTTAAAACCATCCCATGATGTCTTTGATCTGACAAGCCACTCCTGTGAGATATATAGTTTCATCAGTGAGAAGAGGGTAATTAACGTATATATTTTCTCTTTTGTTAGTCCAGGAGGAGGAATATGTAAAATAGCAAATTCCCAAGTGACAGTATTCTTTTTGTATCCTATTTTTTCTAGCCTGACTTTTAATGAACACCACAACTTATATGAATATTTACAGCTCCAAAAGATATGAAGAATATTAGCTATTTGGACTTCACAGTGTATACAGTTTAGTGAAGATGTGCAGTAGTATTTGTTAAGTTGATCAAGAGTTAAATATGCATTATTTATTACTATGAATTGGATATATATATATATATATATATATATATATATATATATATATATATATATATATATATCTTTTTTTGTTAAAAGGAGTAGTTTTAAGGAAAACTGAATTGAGTTTTTTTTGTTTATTTTGAATTGCAGGTTTTAATTTGATCCAGTAGTTTGATTATAACATATTATCTATATTTTATAGCTACAATTAATTTATACATATTTGTTAGCATTTTTTAGTGTGAACATATTCCACAACACATTGCAGAGATTTATGTTGATGTCATTAATCCTTGGATCCTCTAAGAGGGTTGATGTCATTTCCTTTATCTGCCTGAATGTAAATACATAGCTTTCAGAAAGGTTTATGGCATTTCTCCATCATTTATTAAAATGTTTTTTATAATTATAAATATCTAGTATCATCATTTCTTTAATTAAAAGGTAGTTCAAGTTTAGCATTGAATTGTTTAATCTGAGATTTGGATTAAGGTGGATTGGTTGTAAAATTTTAAATGAACCTGGTAGATTTAATGATTGGATTATTTTTTGCAAAATAGTTATCATATTTTTAGACAATTATTTATTTTGATTCTTCCATTGTTTTCTTTGTTGAGGCAGGGTAGGGCTTTAGGGTTATATTTTGAATTATTATTTGATTATACCAATTTTTCATCCAAATAGGACTCCATTTTGTTTTTGTTGGGCAGTAATCAGAAATGTCTATAATTCTACTTGTGTTTATTATATCATAATAGAGCTTAAAATCCAGGAGACCCAGACCGCTAATCTTTTTGGGATAAATCATTTTTGATAGCTAATGCAAATCGATTGGGGCTCCCATAGAAATTTAGAGAAATTTGCATTTAAGTTTTAAAAAAAATATATTGGGTATTATTATAGTAAATGCATTAAATTGAAACTATCTTGGTAGCGTATTCATTTTGATTATAGCCACTTTGACAACAGAGGAAATTGTAGTTTATTCCATCTGAGAATATATTGTTCAATCGTTGTCCAAAGTTTTGTTAAATTATTTTGGTAAAACTTATCTGGGTCATGGCAGAAAGACATACCAAAATATTTCAGTGTATCATTTAGTTTAATCTCAGTCTCTGGGAAGTAGTTAATTTGAATATAATTTGGTTTTAAAGGAAAAATAGATGCTTTATCCAGGTTAAGATTGTAATTAGAGAATCTTGATAATGTTTCAATGGAATGCAGAATTTTTGGTAAATCAGTATTGGGTACAGTAAAATAAATATTTAGGTCATCAGCAAAAGCTGTTAATATTAACCTTGTATTATTTATTATAAGAATATAGTGAAAAGATCTTTGGGTTGTAAGAAGGTAGAGCAGTTCTATATATATATTAAATAAGTATGGGGACAGTAGGCACCCTTGTCTTGTTCCATTAGTAATTTTTATTGGAGATGAAATAATCTTATTTACATGTAAGGTTGTGTGGGCATTTACGTATAGAGTTTTTATTGCATTAGTAAAAGCTTGCAGTAGGCCGAAATACAGCATTATTGAAAAAAGAAAGCCTAAGTTGAGTCTGTCAAAAGCTTTGGAGCCATCTAGTACAAGTACAAATATTGAATTGTTATATTGTCTAGATACTTCACACTAACATTTGTACAACATACAGATAATATTACAACTAAAGTTATGTAACAGAATATCTCATCTCTTTGATCCTTCTGTTCATCATGACATAAGAAATGTTATCATCCCCAAAACTGAACATGGCCCCTATAATAACTTTTATTTCTAGCACAAATACACATAAAATATAAATGGTAGTAAACAAAATGTGCAGATTTGTTCAGTAATATATGTCATTGTTAAATACAACTGTTTTGAAAACTGCAACATTGGCTTGTGATATAAATAATTGTTTTGTGTACTGCATCTTTATCTTTGAAGTATTATTTTATTACACTGTTACACTGTGGGAGTGGGTCATGGCTGAAAACGGTCTGTCAACCAGCCTACTTACCCAGTTAACAAAATGAAACAAATAAATAACCAGGTAAATAAATAAATAAAAATTGTAATCAGAGCAAACATTTTCAACCATGCTTTCATTCCAACCACCTGAGTTCTTTGAGATCCCAACTGCGGTGGTGGTGCTGCGGTAGCGTTGTCGCCTCACAGTATGACGTTGTCCTGTTCGATTCTCAGCTAGAGTGTCTTCTGTGTGGTGACATGTGTGAATGGGCATACATTCGTTGAAGGTTGTGCGTCAGAGCTGGCAACTCGGCACGTAAAAATCTACTGCCAATCATTAGCGGACTAGAGTTCCGCTGTGGCGACCCCTAACCGGGAAAAGCCGAAAGACACAACAACTGGTTAATGGTTCACATATGTGGACTTTGGAGTTACTAGCTCAATGGAAACATAATTCTACTACTGTATGCACTACCTTTTTTAAAGCTTCTTTTGCACACTGACCGAGGTTTGTACACCCAGTCTACAAGTTTCAAATAAAATGCTGTTTTTACTGAACAGAAAGTAATACAAAAGAGCATTGATATCACAGTAACACATGCTCTTTTGATAGCAGTTAAGCCAGCAAAATAATAAGGCTCTGCTTTGTTCATTTTTTTCCAATATATCTCAGCCGAAGGCAAAAAGATCACAGTTCATATGGTAGGGCCCTTAGGTATATCTCAGTCCAAGGAATAGAGTTCACAGTTCATATGGTAGGGCCCTTTGGCATAGTTGATTCCTCAACAGAAAACGACAATTCAAACATTTCAGTCTCTCTTCTAACAATTCCATTTCAACTCACCAAATAGTGTTCTTCTATTGACATGCATTCCAACTTCTTTCTCTTATAATTGTCATTCTTGTGATCTCTGTTGCCTCTGGAGCTCTCCAAAGCATCTTTTTTTAACCTTCTCCTCTGAACTATCAGGCTCTTACCCTCTTACTTCTCTGCATAGATGGAAAATTTCCCCTAGCTTTCCACGCCTCAGCCTGGTTTCCCTCTACACACTACTTCTTTGCAGCCATAATACCTTTGTCTGCTGAGGTACTTTCTTTGTCTGTCCTGTCTTTGGCAAAAGTCTTTGGTGCTACACTCAGCTCTGCTCCCTACTATGGGAAGTCTGACTTTTAAATAGAAAGGAGCATTTCATCCTCCTTCACTCTGGAATTCTAAGGGCCCCTTCTAGCTCTAAACATCTCATAGTGTACTTTTTGCATATTTCCTTAGCACATATTGTAAATCTGGGGGTTGCTATATTACATAACATACAACACCTTCAGACAATAATCTGCACCCTCCTGCTATAATTACCCCATCTTCTTGAGCACTGTCCCTATTTCTGACATTGCTATTTCCTCCTAATATTTTCTCCACTTCTTGTTCCCAGTTTCTGCTCCTCAGAAGTTGGTTGTGGTTCCCCTATTCACACCTATGCTAATCCTCCTACCAGAAGACTCACTCTGTTGCATTGTACTGCCTTGTACTGTCTTGCCCTGTATTGCAGGAAGTGATCCAGAAAGTGATCTGTCTGACGTTTTTGATAACTGCCTGAGTTTATAAACTAGTTGAATGTAATGGGAATCCAGTCATCCTATTGCCTTGTGCATTATGGTATTAATTATTATGAACCACACAGGGTTGAACCACGATGTATCAATGATGTATCAAAGTATCACTGTATTATAATACCTTTCTATGTATTCTGCCCAACTGGTCTGATCTCTGTTGGACTAAATAAAATCTGTGTCCAACTATGCTGAGACAAAACATTAATTTAGCTGTGTTTTCTAAGCTGCAGTCTCTGAGACCCGAAGCAACCTCTGAAAACATGCATCATTTCATTAAGTTCTGACATAGTTTGCAATATACAGTAAATAAATGAATAACAAAAAAGTAAATGTTCTAGGTTTAAACCAGCTGGGTATACTTCAGAGATAATTAGAAAGGATGCTGAAAATAGTTCTGAGGGATAGCAGTATTAACTATTCATTTCTTCCACCTCAAATGAACCTGGCTGCGAAAGCAAAAGAAAAATTTGTGTGGCATAAGGTCAGAGAGTCCAGAGTCCTATGCAGGATGGCTTGTTTAAATAGTTGGTATTATATACTGAATCCTTACACAAATATAGCCTCAAGCTGAATATACACAACTCAAAATGACAGTCTTTGAAACAGGTGAGAACCCAAAGTAACTTGTGGAGTATTTCATTTTAAAATGTGCAGGCGTTCCTCATATTCACTGCCATTTGGAACAAGAAGGATCTGAATACAATGGTAACATCAGAATTAATCACACTTTTATAACATTCTGTACACATCTCTTTCACTTTGTAATTAAGGATGTACAAGAGAATGAAGTGGTTGTTCAGGAAAGCTACATCTTTTTCCTCTTTCCCAGGAAAAGTACAAAAAGAAAGTTAAGATAAGCCTCAGGATGTTGCCTTTACAGTGACAATGTGATTGGGGGATGCCCCAGCGGTAAATGAAACTGGATTTTATAAATCTGAATAATGTAAGATCAGAAACAAACACACACACACACACACACACACACACACACACACACACACACACACACACACACACACACACACACACACACACACACACACACACACACACACACACACACACACTCACACACACACACACACACACGCAAAGCCCTCTGTTTAGGCACTGTCAGAATCATAAAAGTGAAAAGATAATATGAACTTTCATTTGAGACTCAAATCTAAGCCCCCCCCACACACACACACAAATGCCTATCATTTCACTTATATCATTCTGACAGTGCCTAAGCAGTGGCTTTTCTCTGTATTTGTGTGTGCATTTGTAATTTGGACTTGAGATCCTTTTGATTTCCTAGCTGAAAGGATAAGGCTCTTTGGGGAAACCCAGCTCTGGTCCAGAGGCCCTTGTTGGTCCAGTTGAGCTGACATTAGTATGGTAGGCTGAAGGTCCTGGGTTTGAGTCCTAAATGAGAGATATTATCCTTTTCCATCCACAAATAGAGGAAAATACAGATCAAATCCTGTATATATGGTTTGGCACCCCAGTAACAGTAGATCAGTGTTATTACAGTTGTTGCTGCCTGGTATCATTAATAATAACAGCTTTCAAGCATTATACAAACCGGTAGGCATACAGACAAAAGTTCATGTTCACAAATTTGTTTGTAATGCTTAAACAATTCATAGGGTTGTAAAAATGCAAATAATATTAGCATGACTAACATGCTTTGGGCTTTTGATATAAATATGCACAGCTTTTGTAGCACTTGACATAGAGACTTTTGATATGGTGGAATACATTATTGTTTGCAATTGCTTCATCAACCTATTCCATTTAAAGGGATAGTGGTAATTATTATAGCAATAATCCACGCCTGGGTGTGGGTAATGCTGGATTTACCCACGGTTGGCGTGGTTTGGTCCCGAGGGCGAAGCTCTCGGGACCAAACAAAGCCAACCGTGGGTAAATGCAGCATTACCCACACCCAGAAGTGGGTTATTGCTATTATACCATGACATTATTTAAGAAAAGAAACTATTACTTTTCTTAAATAATGGCATTGTATAATGCCTGTTTACTGCCCTTCCACAGATGTCTGGCATCCGCGGCAGTTCTGATGTACTGCGTCCCTGACCAGTACATCAGAGCTGTGGGCAAAAGCAACGGAGAAAGCAAGATCTCCGTTGCTTTTTTTTTTACTGTTTTCGCTATGTTAAATGGGTATAACATAGCGAGACAGTTTTAAAATAAGCAACGGAGATGTCCGTTGCTTATTTTAAAACTGTCTCGCTATGTTAAACCAATTTAACATAGCGAAACAGTAAAAAAAGCAACGGATATCTTGCTTTCTCCGTTGCTTTTTTTTTAAAACCTGTCTTGTTATGTTAAATGGGTTTAGCATAGTGAGACAGCTTTAAAATAAGCAACGGAGATCTCCGTTGCTTATTTTAAAGCTGTCTCGCTATGTTAAACCCATTTAACATAGCGAGACAGTGTTTTAAAAGTAGAGTTACACTAATGGAAAAAAGTCCGGGTGACCGGACCTTTTTCCATTAGTATAACTCGATTTGCAATGTGCACGCTGGCCAATCAGCGTGCACATTTTGGGGGGGTCATGGTATAATAAGTGAGAAGCTAATGCCATCAGCATACTAAGCATTTAATTGCTGGCCACTTTCCTGTTTTTACTAATATTGGAATCTTCATTGCAAGCTGAGAGAATAAGCTTATACAAATGTAAATACAGCCCAAGAACATAAAATGTTAACACATCGCCATGTCTACAAATATTATTAAGAACTTAATTGTGTTGTTTTATAGTGACAAGTATGCATAAAGAAACAGACATTTTAAATTAAAGCCACAGTTATCCCACTGCTAAACATTGAATATGATCAAGAAGCAGTTGGCTAACTGCCTAAAGGCAGCTGAATGAGGTTTTATTGTAGATTGAAAGTGAAATACTTAGCAAGTGCAGAATCATTGTTTGTGTGATACTGCTATGTGCTTTAGTGTGTTGTTTCTCCTTTTCCATCTACTGTGAGTCTCTGATCTTAGTATATCTATTCTTAGGTGTGTGAGGGTGGAGGTAAGCTTGCCTCCACACTTCAGAAATGATTATTTTGAAGTTTGTAGACGTGTTGCAGGGGTAGTGTGCTCTTAATCAATTGTGATTGAACCATGGTTTTATGAGCTTTTATGAGCCAGTTGTTCTTTGGAGAAGCAGACACCACGACCTAATGTGGAATTGGACAGCTCTAACACAAACATCAGCATACTGGTACAATGCTGTTTCAAAGTAATCACAACTGTTGTTTTGTCTTAATGAGTGGCTATGAATACTGGAACCTCACTTTTGAAAATCCTGTCGGATAACGATAATACTAAATGTTAGACTTTTGATTTGATTGTTCTGTTGACACTTTGGACTCATTGGGACCCAGATTATAGTTTACTTTAGTGGCTGAGAGACTTCCAGGTAACACTATCCACAGAAATTTCACTGGGTCTGTATTTGTTATTACAATACAAAGGCATATTAAATGACGGTACTTACGTATTATCACAACCACATTTCCAGGCGGAAAAACAGCTTTTTTCCGAGCCGTACTCCTGCCAGAAAATGTAGTCCAGAAAGTATATCCAAGAAAAGTACAAACATAGGAAGAAGTGGTATAAAAGTCTGCTGAAAGAAATGATTACAGCATGTCTGATAGTCTTGTACCTTTACATCACATTACTGCTTTTCTGAACCTGTGTTCAGCAGGAATTGACAAACTTTGCTTGTAATGAACATAACTGGTCCTGAGTGTACTGACATGTCTGGAATTATTGTAAAGACCAAAAGTATTTCCAAATCACTGCAGCTACACAGTTTCTGTGAAAAACGTTATGTGACACTGCATTATAACTCTGACAGAAGTGGCCATGGGCAAGCATGTAATGCAAACTGTTTATGTACTGCAGCAGCGTCGTATTAGAAAAAAAGGAAGAATTTCCGAAAACCTTGACTGCCGCTAAAGTGGGTTTGCTGCTGTTTCGGGAAAACAAAAAATCCACATTTTATGTACATAACTCTGCATCATACTTTTGACTGTTAACAAAACAGTTAACACATTGTGCAAGTATACATCCATGTGTTAAAACTGTTTTCAAACAGTGAAGTGCATTCATAACATTAAAAGTTGAGTTGTGTAAACCCCAAGCAAACCTATAATGTTGTCAGTGTTTCAGATGCCCAAAACTATAATCCACTGTTTTAAAAGGGCAAAGCTGGACTTCTTTATGGAAATGCTACATTTTGCAGGACACCCCCTTTGTTTTTCAGAACAAGTAAGGCTTGGGAAACAGCCGTTTTTACGGCTGGAAATGTGGTTGCGATAATATGTAAGTACCTAATGACTGTAAATTTCACTGGGTCAGTATTTGTTATAATACAAAGGCATATCAAATGACTGTAGCTATTTTGGCCTGTTTCTATAGTACTAATTTTCATTATGGATTTTTAACCTGGCTATATGAAAGGAAATGGTTGTTTCAGAGCAAAACACTTAGGTGAAGAGCAATTGGTCCAAAGTGATTGACCGAACAATGATATGTGGTTCTTTTTTGAAACTTTTAACTTTTCTAGCTACTATATTTTCCATGTGGTTTGTTAACCTCAAATTTAGATTTAATAAGTATTGAGGTGTGGACAATTTAGCACCCACTATTGATGGGTGGAAGAGTCACCCACACATAAAAAAGTAAACATGTTTCTTCAATGTAGAAAAAATATAAACTCCAGGGGTAAAGTATTTGCTGTGCCAACAAAAACGAATAATGAAACTAAGGTGCAGATAAGACTCCCAGTCTATCGAAGACCAAAAGTCTAAAAAAAAAAAAAACAATACATGAATCAGCCATTCAGTCTTGACTGAATGGTTTTGGATTCAGTCATTATTACTGGGATGACTGATATATCTTCATGGAAACTGATGTTTTCCTATCAGTGTCTAAGCTTTAATTTACTGAATGGCTGATTTGTCAATGATGTCCTGTATTTCATTATACTAATAGGTACAAGTCATGCTCTTTTTTGTGGATGGGATTCTCATAGATGACTTGATAATAAACTACATCGAAAGGGGTGTAAATGATGTTTGAATTATCATATATTTCATCCTCAGTCACAAAGCCAAGCATGCTCCGACGTATGAGGCAAGCAGAACTATTACATCCCTCATTTTACCTTTCACTAAGCAGTAAGTGCTTTAGTGTGAAGAGACTTTTATATGTTAATATCTTAATCAGTGGCATCTCAGTTAAGCATATCAACACCCTGCTATGTGATGCAGCCCTGATCTATGCAGTAATCATTTTGCTTTAGACATCAGCTGCCTCTGTGCTATTGACATATTATGGAACTATGATACAGATCTGAAGCTCATAGGGTCCAATGCACTTAAGAACAAAACAAGCTGATTCATAGGTTCATAGGTTGGTACTAGGCTATCAGCCCTAGGGCCTATACAAGCCTAGCCATAACAATTCCCTGGCTATTTCTTCCCACACTGTTTACTTCCCTGGAACCCTGTCTCACAGGGCGACTGATGTGATCCCTGGGGTGAATTTCCTTTCTCCCATCCAATCGTCAAGGTTCCTTTTGAAGAGGGCCAAAGAGGCACTCTGCTTGACATGTATGGGCAATCTATTCCAGAGTCTGGGGAGTCTCTGGGTCAGGAAACTATCACTCCAGCATGTTTTGTTTATTGTGATGACAAGGTTTAGATCCCTGGAGCGTGTGGCTCTGAGGGATTGGGATTTCTTGAAGTGTAGCATGTGCAACAGCTCTGGGTTTGACATGGCCTTGTATGTTAAGCAGAGATCGCCTCTGAGTAGATGATATGCGACAGAGTATAGCCGGAGTTTTTTAAGGTGGTCAGCGTAGGGCATCTGCTTCAGGCCTGTGATTCTTTTAGTGAGGTATTTCTGTGGCCTTTCCATTTGTTGCAGATGTCTTGAGAGGTACATAACAAATGGGGCATTATATTCTATAATGGGTTTAATGAGGGATGAGTACAGTGGGACAATGACCTCCTTTTTTCTGGATGAAAAGCCCTTAATGATGAGGTGTGCCACATAGAAGGATTTCCTGACTGTTGTGGCGATGTGGTTATCGAAGGTGAGACCACTGTCCACCTGTGTCCCTAAGTCTCTTATCACACTTTTGGTGTTTAGTGTACTGCCACCTATATGGTAATACATGGATACATGTTTTTTCCCAAAGGGGATAACTATACATTTCTTGGCATTGAGCTTGAGCCCATGGCTCTGGCACCAAGCATCTGTTTCTGTAAGGCCCTTTTGTGGAGTATCCACATCATTTGGGGATTCAATAATGGCTCCCAGTTTGCAGTCATCTGCGAACTTTGCTAGCCAGAGTCCCTTAGTGTTGGCCTGTACTTCAGAGAAGTAGATGCCAAACAAGAGCGGTCCCAGGACTGAACCCTGAGGTACTCCACTTGTCACTTGTCTGGAGCTGGATTTGGAGTTGGCTATGTTTACAGTGTGGGTTCTATCAGTAAGCCAGTTAGCAACCCATTGGTTGATGTAGGGATTAATACCTAACTTAGTAAGTTTATCCAGAGTGGGGGATGGTGTCAAAGGCCTTGGCAAGGTGTAGATAGGCTGTGTGGACCACCTTACCCTTGTCCATGGCTCTGGAGACTGTTTCGAAGAAGTCAATCAGGTTCAGGAGACAAGATCAGCCCTTCACGAACCCAAACTGGGTGGGGTCCAGTGTTTGTAGGTTGCCAATGTCTTTGTTTATAAGTTCCATGATCAAAATCTTACTATCTACAGAATGAGAAAGGAATTTCCTAGTGGAGGAAATCCACCCCCAGTTCACCATATTAGGAAGTGTACCCCTGTACCTCCTCTATTTGTATAATTAACCCTGTGGTTGATGAACCTTGGGGGTGAGAACTATCTCCTCATACTGACTCCCTTCAATGAACATGGCTTTTAAGCAATTAGTGAAAATCAAACATTCACCAAGATGGGCAGCAGCAAACTGACAGGTACCATGTATTGTTTGAAGAGTAGCAGAATCACAGGACGATGACTGATCTTCAGAGCTACATTTGGAAGCCACAAAAACAGTAATAAAGTAGAAGGAAGAGACTGTAGAAGTTTGTAGACGTAATTGTTTGCTCCTTAAAATTATCTGCACAGTATAATTTCAGAATTACACTGACATACTGAATAGTAATCAATGTAATATACTAAAGCAATAATCCACAACTGTGACTGGGTATATCAGAATTTACTCATGGTTGGTGAGGTATGAGCATGTGGATAAAGCTATATAAAGCCTATATAAAACTACTCTTAAACAAACTCAGCCATGCTCTATTTCAGCTGATGACCTTACAAGCAAGTATCTTAAAATACCAGCCAATTGCATTGCCTATCCTGTCTCAGTCCTTATAAATATTTCAGTCCAGAAGTCCTACATTCCCCTCTCTCTGGAAATAGTCATAAAAAAGCCCTCTGCACAAAGGTGGAAATTCAACAGACATTATAAACTTTAGACCTATAAGAATCGTATCTTCCCTCTCCAAAATACCTGAAAAAATGTATTCAAACACAATTGCTAAACTATCTCCTGCAGGAAGAACTCCTATCTCAAGCACAACATGGCTTCCCTCCTTCCCACAGTACTAACACTGCACTTCTAGCCTACCTAGATACTGTAAATAAAGCTAGAGATTATGGCAGACTAGTTTCTTCCTTATTTCTAGACTTGTCTAAAGCCTTCAACACAGTTTACTACAGCAAACTTCTACTTCAGATGTTCTCACTAGGTCTCTTTCAGCCCAACCTTTTATGATTTCAACTCTACCTGTCCAATAGGCATCAGTCAGGAAAATGGCACTCCATCCTTTCTCTATACCTCCCAGTCACCACAGGTGTACCACAAGGGTCTATTCATGGTCTCCTCCTCTTTAATATTCTTACCAAACACCCTCCACACAACTTCTTCTTCCAGCTTTTCCTGGTTATGGGTCGCCAAAGAAGATCACCTGTCCACTCATGATTGGCAGTAGAGCTTTACGGTGTCGAGTTGCCAGCCCTGTACCCAACCTTCCACGGAAGGCACACACATGCACGGACTCATGCCTAGGGCTAATTTAGGGTGTCCAATCCACCTACAGCATATCTTAGGGATGTGGGAGGAGACTGGAGCACCTGGAGGAAACTCACACGACCACAGGGTGGACATGCAGACTCTGCACAGAAGGCACCCCAGCCGAGGATCAAACCGGAGAACCTCTTGCTGTGAGGCAACAACTCTAACCACTGCACCACCGTGACTGCCCTCCACACATCCACACAACGGGCCTCTTTAATACATTACAAAGATGACTCCACACTCATTGGTACATCTGGCAACATGGCACACCTCCAAAAAATTATTTAATATGTTTTAACAGTCACTGAGACATGTTTTTGTAACTTACAACTTATGCCCAACCCCAACAAAAAGCAAACTACTATTTTTTTTCCTCAGATCCCTCTCTCATGAAAAAACTAAATTTAAAGCCCTCTCTCTCAATAATACAACCATTGAAGTCACTTCTTATAGCTAACTATTAGGGGGTGATAGTGGATGATGATCTTGCATTCAACCTGCATATACAAAATTGCATTAGAACAACTCATCAAAAAATTAGGGATGCTTTACTGAGCCAAAAATGTTCTCACCAAAGCAACTAAAACTATACTTGCCACTACTTATCTCTTCCTCATGCTTCTTTATGGTGCTCCCATCCTTACTAACCTCCAGGCATCACAAAAATCAAAATTTGAACAATGCTAAAACAAAGTTGCTAAATTTGCAACAAATACCTCTTTCAGAACCCACAACTGTATGGCACTAAAAAGCCTGAATTGTTTAGAACTACCCCATCAACGAACATACACAGCTTCTTACCACCTATAAAATTATGCAGAATCCATTTGCTTGTCCAGCACTAAGTAACATTCTACATAACTATATTCCCTGTTGGTCATTATGATTCAATGACCAAAAATTCTTTTCTGTCCACAAACCTATCAGATATTCTGGGTATTGTCAGTACTCATAACATGTTGTTAAGGCTGGGAATTTACCTTTATCCATCTGGTCAATACTCACCCTCACATCATTCAAAACTATTCCGAAAGACTTCATAACCTAAATATGCTGAGTTCTCTCAACACCAGTTAAACTAGATCACTAAATGTGAACAAATACCTATTCATACCTTACACCTCCTTACGCTCCCTTCTCCACTCCCTTCCTTACTTCTATTAGTTTTTCTCCCATGGCTTTCCTTCTAAATATAGCATAGGTTTGCTTTTCCTCTCACTTTATACTGCAATTCCTGTTCATGTTATATTACCTTTCCTTTAATTTCTCTAAAAGCTAGCTAAAATTTCTCTAAATATTAAATCATTGTCATATAACTTGTATCCATTCTTAACCAATGTTTTCATATTTTGGTGTATGGGGTGCCAGAGTGAGGTAGTACCTCTGATGGGCAAACATATCATGCTCTTTATAGTAGTTCATCCACCTTGGTCCTCACCTGACATTCAGCTCTCACCTGTGGCCCCTTGTAGCTGTTTGCATGCAACAGCAGCCACACCTCGGGCAATGGCTTTGACTGGCCGGTAAAACCAGGTGAGGGTAGCCGATGAGTTTGTAACCCTCAGTGAGTTAGGGCCTGTCTATCTATGCATGCGAAGACTGGATCCAGTGGACTGTGCAGAGGAAATCACCAGATTGATTCAACGGACAGGAAGGCGGACTCAGCAAGTGCTGTGGAGTGCAGATAGGTCAAAGTGAGGCACATTAGGACACTGCTGGCCATCAACTGCATCTCTATCTATCTCCAGTTGTCTCGACTATGTCCTGCCACTGGATCAAGATAGGTTGGGACGAGAGAGTGAGACTGATGATTTGTGCAACTCTTTCTCACTATAATCCAATTCATGCGCGAGTCAAGATGTTACTCGCCCTGTCAAGTCCTGTGGCGATGGGTGAATGATGAAGCAGCAGGTGCAGATACACTGGAAGCTGTAGCCACAACCCCAAACACAGGTGGCCCAGGTCAATGGGTTGCTATCTACTGGACTGAAGCAGCAGTGTATTTCGGCAGTCCCTTGGGTGTTGAGCAGTCCCTATTTAGGTTCGCTCTGCTCACCTACATGATCTGAGGAAGGGGCTAGAAAAGGTGCCCTAAACATAGCCTGCTTCACCCTACCCCTTGCCTGCTTGCTGTGGCAGGTGGGGATCCCAATCATGCGGTCAAATCACAAAGGAAAAAATATTGGTGACTTCACTCACCATTGGCACATGGAATGTGTGCATGTTCATGGATAGTTCCAAGACAGACAGACCTGAGAAACAGACAGCACTTATCGCAAGAGAACTCAGCACATATAACATCCAGATAGCAGCCCTCAGTGAGACCAGATTTGCAAAAGAAAGCCAGCTGACAGAAGTCAAAGCCAGTTATACCTTTTTCTGGAGTGGCTGCAGCAGCAATGAACGTCATGAAGCAAGACTGGGTTTTGCCATTAGATCTAATTTTATCAGCACATTAGCCAGCCTCCCAAAAGGATTCAATGACCGACTCATGTCTTTGCGGCTCCCCCTCAAAGGAAAGCACCATGCCACCTTCATCAGTGCATATGCCCCTACCATGACAAACACAGAGGAGATCAAAGACAAATTTTATAAAGACTTGGAGTCCCTCATAGCATCTGTGCCCAAGGCGGACAAGCTCGTCATTTTAGGCAACTTCAATGCCATGTCGGTGCAGACTACCAGACATGGGAGGGAGGAGGAATGGAGTCAGCAAAAGCAACGGCAATGGTCATCTACTTCTGAAGACCTGCACAGCTCTTGATCTTTCGATGACAAGAACAGTCTTCTGCCTACCTAACTGTAACAAGATTTCCTGGATGCACCCCGCAGCAAGCACTGGCATCTCCTTGATTACATCATAGTAAGGAGAAGGGACAGGCAGGACGTTAGAGTGACTAAGGCCATATGTGGTGCAGACTGCTGGACAGATCACAGACTCATCTGCTCAAAACTCAACCTGCACATCCAGCCCAGGCAGCACCCACAGGGGAAAAAGACCAATAGGCGCTTGAATGTCAGCAAGTTGGAATGGCACTCTGTGCACCAGAATCTCAGTGAGGACCTTGACAGTAAGCTTGACCAACACAACTTTGGCACCAATTATGCAGAAGAGGACTGGGGAGCTTTTAGAGATTTGGTTTATAATACCACTTTTGCTCACTTGGACCTGAATACACGCAAACACCAGGACTGGTTCGATGACAATGATGAAGACATTCAGAAGCTGCTGGATAAGAAGCATGAAGCCTTCAGATCCCTCCAGCAAGACGCTACATCTATCTCCAAGAAAGCAGCCTATAACTCCATCAAAAGCAAGGTGCAAGCAAAGCTCAGAGATATGCAAGACTCCTGACTCAGCAGAAAGGCAAATGAGATCCAGAAGTACACTGATAGCAACAACTTCAAGCATTTCTACAATGCCCTGAAGACAATCTACAGGTCACAGTCCTCTGGGACATCACCACTGCTCAGTGCCAATGGGTGTCCTGCTCACTAACAAGAACGCCATCCTGGAAAGATGGGCTGAGCATTTCAACAATGTCCTGACCAGGCCTTCCTCCATCAATGCCGAAGCCATTGACCGCATGCCGCAAGTCACCATTAACACATCCCTGGTAGAACCTCCAAAGGAATTAGAGGTTAAGGAACCAATTAAGCTTCTCTCCAATGGTAAAGCACCAGGCTCTGACTCCATCCCAGCCAAAATCTACAAGACAGGGGGACCAGTCTTATTACAGAAGCTCATCGAGCTCTTCCAGACTGTGTGACAACAGGAAGTTATCCCTCAAGAGTCTAATGATGCCTCCACTCTCCATCTCTACAAGAGAAAAGGAAATAGGCAGTCTTGTGACAACCACAGAGGAATCTCTCTCCAGGTCATTGCTGGCAAAATCCTTGCCAGAATCCTCCTCAACCGCCTTAATCAACACATGGAAGATGGACACCTGCCAGAGAGTCAATGCGGCTTTAGAGAAGGCAGAGGGACAGTTGATATGATATCTGCAGCACAGCAACTATAGGAGAAGTGCCAGGAACAAAACAGGGACCTTTATACAATGTTTGTGGACCTGACCAAAACCTTTGGCACTGTTAGTCATGAGGGGCTACGGCGGATCATGGAGAAGTTTGGCTGCCCAGGCAAATTCATCAGTATGGTGCACCATTTCCATGACGGCATGCTATCTCGAGTATTGGATGATGGAGACTCCTCTGATGCCTTCCTAGTTACCAACAGAGTCAAGCAAGGTTGTGTACTGGCACCTATGCTGTTCAGCATGATGTTCTCGGCCATGTTGTCAGATGGCTTCTGCAATGACAAAGAAACCAGCATTAAGATCAGATACAGGACTGGTGGCAGGCTCTTCAACCTGTGGAGGCTACAGGCCAAGAACAAGGTTGAAGAGGATTTTCTGCATGAGTTCCTGTTCACAGATGACTGCACACTCAACACTGCCACAAAGGCCCAGATACAGCAGAGCATGAAACGCTTTTCCACTGCTTGCAGAAACTTTGGCCTCATAATCAGTACCATGAAGACTGAGGTTTTGCATCAGCCCACACCACAGAAGACGTATGCAGAACCAACTATCACTGCTGAAAGTGAGATCCTGAAGGCTATTGACAAGTTTACATACCTCAGCAGCACACTCTCCAGATTTGTGAACATCGATGATGAGGTAGATACACACATTGCCAAGGCAAGCTCTGCATTTGGACAGCTGCGGGAGTCAGTGTGGGAGAGGAGAGGCATCAAACTGTCCACAAGGCTGAAGGTGTATGAGGCACTCGTACTGCCCACACTACTGTATGCCTGTGAGACATGGACTTTGTACAAATGTCATGCCAAAAAGCTGAATCGCTTTTATATGAACTGCTTAAGAAGGCTTCTGAAAATTACCTGGCAGGATATTGTTCCAGAAACAGTTGTGCTCTCTCAATCTGGACTGCCAAGTATCTACACCCTGCTGAAGATGGCCCAAGTCAGGTGGGCAGGCCACCTTGCATGTATGCCAGACACATGCCTCCCCAAGAGACTGTTCTATGGTGAACTCATGGGAGGCAAACGCACACAAGGTGGGCAGAGAAAGCACTTCAAGGACACTCTGAAAGTCTCTCTGAAGAGCTTTGGCATTGATCCCAACTCCTGGGAAACTCTAGAGCAAGACTGTCCCAACTGGTGAAGCTGCATCAGCAAAGGTGCTCCTTCCTACGAGCAGAGCAGGACTGCAGAGGAAGTGTGAGTTGCATTAATCCATAGCTAACTCTTTGCCAACCAACTCAACAGACCATTTGTGCCCGACGTGTGACAAAGCTTTCCAAGCTCACATCAGACTGATCAGCCACAGCCGGACACACTGTACTCAGTTAACCTCCTTGATGTGATGTCCTTGGTCATCTCGACAACAATAGATGAACAACAACAATTTAAACTGTGATGTGTTTTTTTTTTATTATTTTTGAAGATTGTAAAATTATTGTTCTTTAAATGTTTTGTAATACTTTGAATTTTCCCCCCATCCGACTTTCCCAATAATTAAATGTCATTAAATGAATAGATAGAAAATAAAATAATAATAAATAAATAAAACACTTTCTCCCATGCTCATATTGTACAAGAAGTGTTGTTATACATTTTGGGCTTTCAATCTCAGGCTGCCTCAGTCTGAGACAGTCACCTGCAGCAGTCTGAGCCAATAGAAATGTCTCTATGCTGGTCATACAGCAGCCAAAATCAGCCACTTTCTATTGATGCAGAAGGCAGAAAACCTGCATAAGTTGTGGTCACTTTATTCCACATGTTGAGTACAGGTGGCAGTGGGCTGCCCAGCAAAGAGATTAAAAGGAGTGATTTTTTTTTTATTTTTTAGTGAACTATATTGGAACTCCACCCATGTATGAAGTTCCAGCCATGGTAATGGTAGTGGTAATGCTATAACCACCATTTTATAAAAAAGTAAATAAAAATACAATTTTTTGTTGTTTTTCTTTTTTCTTTTTTTAATGGGGGTGTGTCTGCAGACCAGCAGCCAGTACTATGAACCATCCTTGTCCTCATCAGTGCATGTCAATTATCAGGATTTTTTCTGGACTATCCAGAAATAAGAATGATTCTCTTGTAGTCTGTAAAACACTGTACAAACTCCGGTATTCTGTTTATCAGCACAAACAGAATGCCAGAGTTTGCAAAAAAAGGGCAACCTCAGTCTAACTTTTTGACAAAAAGCTTTGCCAAAGCAATGTGGATGAGTCCAAGACTAGCTAAAGAAAAAAACATTAGTCAGGTGTGATTGGACAAGTTCAAGATAGGATAAAAAAAGAAACTAATTTAAGACATTCTACAGTAATGACATATACATCTTTGCTATAAAATGGGTATGGAAGAGGAGAAAGGGGGAATGAGTGGGCAGGTGTGGTGCAGAGGCTTTTGTCCAGTTTTTGCCACAGTGAAAGGAGATGACCCTAATCAGTTCAGTGCTTCATTGTAAAGTTGGCCAGAAAATAAACTGTGCTTGCCTCTTTCCATGTTTTGCCAAAAAAAAAAACACAAGAGGTATTTGTAGGTATCTTTCAACACATTTCCACAGGTAAGTAGGTTTACTTCCTTTTAGCTTTGTATGATAACAGCTTCTCCTCAGGTTTCAGTGATGTTTTCCAGACTACCTTTGTCCTGGTCACACAGCTTCCCTGAGACTTCTCAGCTGAACTCTCTCTTTCTCTCTCTCTCTCTCTCTCTCTCTCAATCTGTCTTAAACCAGAGGCCAGGAGTCTTATATTCTCAATGGGCAGTTGCAATTACCTATTCCATGAGACAGTTTTTCCAGTTATTATAGAAAGCCTCTTTTTGGTTTGCCTATCTATTGTGTGCTTGATATTGCCTTGAAATTGTCCAATAAGTACCAATTATAGTGGAACAATTACATCCCTTGAAGTGGATACAGTCCCTTAGATATAAGCCATGCAATGAAAAAGTACTTTACAATAGTGGTTACATTGTGATTAAAGGGCAGTTTATCATCAATATAAGATGCTAGATCCCTAACTACGGGATCAGTTTTCAAGGGAGTGTTGTCACTGTGATACTTACAAGTGGAGTCATGCATAATCGGGTGCTGTCATGCTTAACATGCTGTTGTCTAGACTATTAGTGCATCATCCAGATAGGCTGCTGCATATCTGATATGGGGATCTACATTTTTTTTCATCAACCTCTGCAATATTGCAAGTGCTTCATAGAGGAAAAATAAGCAAGAATCTATAATGGAAGAATCCTTTTGGTGTGGAAAATATATTTTTTCTTTATCTTCTTGGGAAAATGGAATTTATCAACAACCCTAGGTTAGAAAAAATTGGACAGAAACCGTGCCTTGCCCAATGTTTCAGTCAATTTGTCTACTCAGGCATGGGATGTAAATCGCAGTTAGATGTGTCATTTAATTTTTTTGAAGTTTTTGCAAACATTATAAACCCATCAGACCTGGGGACCTGCACAAAGGGGCTATTCAATTTTGTTTTAGGATTCCTGTATGATCTAAGTTTGAGCATTTTCTGTACTTCTTCCTTTACTTCTTGGCATTGAAATTCTTATATTCAGTATGGGCTCAAATTTACCTTCTCATCAGTCTTGAATTCATAGGATTTGTAAGAATTTTAGGGCAATTGATTCAAATGACCATTTATGACTTACCAGTAACTATCCTTAGGCCATACACCCTCTTTCTTTAGGAGGGCTAGCCCAATCAAGCTATGGGTGAATTTGTAAGTTGCCATCCAATCACATAGCTCCCTTTTGAAGGCTAATAGTGTATCACACTGCTTAATCCAAATAGGCAGACTACCTGAGGTGGATGAGGTGCTGTGCAATGAATCTGTCACTCTATCACATTTTATTTATCTGCTGATGAAGATTTAGGTCCCAAGTTCCAGGTTCAGGCTGGGGACATTTTTTAATAAGTTCGGGGTAATTATTTCATTAACACATTAACAGTGTTATTGACATATTTAACTAATTTAGCAGCTGGGGAATTATCTTTTTTTTAGAACTGTACTTTTTAATAAAAAAAAAAGAAAAAAAACAATCTAGTGATTTTACTACCATGCACATTGGTACTGCTGTTTGATGATAAAGGATTAGTGAATTATTGGGGGGGGGGATAAGGGGTAACAATACTCTGGAACAGAGCTGTTTAACTGCCCTTCTAGTCCAAGCCTAAGCTAAAGTGCTGTATACTTATATTTGCAAAGCCATGCAGTTTTGTTGTATATTCATTGCAGTTGTTTATAACTGAATCAGTGTCATCACCTAAAAAGGAATTGTACTTATTTTCCTTATAGTGTATCGCTATCAGGTAGTTGAAATGTTGCTTCTAATATATGTTAATATTATCTGTTGTAAGTTAGTAAGCTTCTAGCACTCTCTGTAGTAGACTTTTTTTAAGAACATTCATAAATGTGGGCAGAAGGGTTTACTTTTGATAATTGTTAGCTTATTCACACTGGGTTTCTTTTTCACAAAGAAAGTAACATTAGTACCAAGGGAGTTAATGCACCCTGTTGTTATATATGTGACTTTTTTTTTATTTGCTGCTCTGTTAGCAAACATGTAATCTGGAACTGATTACAAGTAAATGTTTCCAGCGTGGCTGTTGTGCTACCACCACTGGCTACCTACACAAAACATTGTTGGACATACAGGGGAGAGAGAAATCACATAAGTAGGAGTAGAAAATATTATTGTAGCTGCAATATCTTAGCCATCTTGTGGCATTCACTGAGGCTCATAGCTTTCTTCAGACACTTTTCAAGGTGACATGGCATCTTCTATGTTACAAAACTCAGCATTTGATATACTAACAACTTCATATTAGGTCAGTAAGCATCATTGTCTATAAAACTAGAGTAGATTACTACCAATGGAGTTATATGCAAGCAATAATGCCCAACAGGGTTTGTGTTGTTGTGTAAATAGCATACACCCAGGAATGGAGGCCTGATGCCACAGGTGGAGGGCCTCTACACCCATGGAAGGGCATTATTTACACAATAATACACACACACACACACACACACACACACACACACACACACACACACACACACACACACACACACACACACACACACACCCCAGAGAACATTATTGAGCTTTGAGAAAGGGCTATCTGTTAAATTGTTGTGTATTTTTTTTAATTAGTATATGTATTTTTTTAATATTTTTAGTATAAAATAGTTCCTTCCCCTAATGTTTCAAGCTTCCTATAGTAGATATAACGGCTGTTGGAGGAAGTATTTTACCTCCAAAATATTAATTTAACAAGTATTTAATGTCTGCGCACACTCTCTCTCCCTCACTCACATGCACACACAGAGCACACATACACAAACATATTTAGAAGCAGTGTACATTTAAAACACACATTTTTAAACTCAGTTAATAACGCCAGCCTTTAAAAGTCTCATACCTGCATAACAAGTATTTAAGCAATAACCCACGCCTGAATGTGGGCAATGCTGGATTTACCCACGGTTGGTGTGGTTTGGTCATGAAGGCGAGGCCCGAGTGGCCAAACAAAGACAACCGTGGGTAAATCCAGCATTATTAATCCAGCAAAATCTGTCATATGCTGCCAGATTGAAGAAACTCCAGCTCTATTCAGTCGCATACCATCTGCTCAGAGGTGACATGTGCCTGACATACAAGGCCATGTCCAACCCGGAATTAATGGACATGCTCCACCTCAAAAAATCCAAATCCACCAAAACCACTAGAGCAAGTGACTTAAACCTTAGCATGGATATAAATAGGACGTGCTGGAGGGATAGATTTATCACTCAGAGACACCCTATGCTGTGGAATAAAATCCCGGTCCATGTGAGGCAGAGCACCTCGCTGGCTCTGTTCAAGAGAAATCTTGACCTGTGGATGGGAGATCGTAGGTTTACCCGGTCATCTCTGTGTCACTGCTGGACAGAGGCACAACAAACTAATGGGCACAGTATTTTTTCATATAAGGTATAAATGCCTTAGGGCAGATAGCCTAGTATAAACCTATGAACCTATGAACCACACCCAGAAGTGGGTTATTGCTATTATACAATGACATTATTAAGAAAAAAAATATTTACTTTTCTTAAATAATGGCATTGTATAATGGCTCTGTGCTGCCCTTTCGCAACTGTCTGGTATTCTGCGGCAGTTCTGATGTACTACACATGTGTATGCTTACGCAGTACATCAGAGCTGTGCGTGGAAGCAACGGAGAAAGCAAGATCTCCGTTGCTTTTTAGAAAGTGTCTCGCTATGTGAAAGGAGTTTAACATAGCAAGACAGCTTTAAAAAAAGCAACAGAGATCTTCCTTTCTCTGTTGCTTTTTTTAAAGCTGTCTCGCTATGTTAAACCCATTTTAAGCTACCTAACATTGCATTCTACATTGCTGTAACAAAAAAAAAAGACTTATACTAATGGAAAAAGTCCGGGCGACTCTACCTTTTTCCATTAGTATAAGTCTGATTTACAATGGGCACACTGGGGGATCGCTGTACAATTAATGTGTTGATTAAATGATCCATTCTGCATTCTGGCATTTGCATTTCTAATGCTCAGATTCTGTTTGAGTTGGGGTCTGAACCTCATTCCATAGGACCAGGAAAAGAGGTGGGACTGGGTTTGTGCTTTATATTAAGCACAGCATGATGTGCAGGGATCCGTATTAGATAGATCAAAACCTCCTATTGCTTAGGGTAAAGCACTATGCAGTGAATCTCAATAACACACAAATTCCAGTAATCCACTACCAACAACCCATAAGTACAGCTTGTGTATGTGATTACTAAATAAAGTGTATGCTAACCATAATCAGCATGATTATATCATATTGGGGGACTAATTGTACACAATAATTTACACTACTAGCCAATGCCTATCAAATGCATTAAAAAATTTCCTTCCTCAGCTAACCATTGCCTGCTCTACAGGACCAAATCAATTCTCAGAATATATTTCATCTTTGGCTGGATTCACACAAGCAATCTTGTGAATAATAAACAAGTAACTAAGTAAGAAGGTAAGTAAATAGATAAACTGTTAAGATGAAAACATCACAAAATACATTGTCCTTATTTTACTGTAATCCAGTAAAAAACAGTAATTCAGTAATCTAGAAGTAAAAAAGAATTAGCCAGTAAAAAACTTCTTTAAAGAAAAACTCCACTCTCCAAATTAGCTTATCATGTCTCAACTGCAACTTCAACTTTATTAAGGTGCTTTTACACAAAACACCATAACATTAATCAAATAGATGTACGTATATGATGACTTCCAGCATAAAATAATAAATAATGATATAATGGTGGATTACATAAGCAAATGTATTTATTCAACCTGTTCACGCTATCCCATTATATGCCATATCAAAAAGGTATGATTTAAGTGCTCTCCTGAAGGCAGCCATCAGTGAACACTTTTGAAACTACTGTGATATCAAATTTCACAGGTGAGGGGCTTGAAAGGAAAATGACTGGTGCCTATGCATCTGAGGAACTTCCAGCAGCCCCCCAGAAACTGAATGTAATACCTGAAAGGGGTAGTAAGACACTATAAGCCCCTTCAGGTGAGAGGGACCCAGGTCATGAATGAACAAATACAGAACACTAAGCTGTTATAGATAGTCCTGTAAGACAGGAAGCCAATGCAGTGTGTATAGAACAGGCATAATATACTGCTAATATTATGTACTAGTCAGTAATCTTACAGTAGAGTTCTGCACCATCTATAGATGTTCTAAGTCAGTGTTAGGAAATCTCAGGTAAAGGGCATTCCAGTAGTCCAAACTCGAGAAAACCAACACATGAACAACAACCTGGAGATACACTTGTGGTATCAGGGACTTCATCTTTGATATGGTTTGCAAACGGAAATATGAAGACTTCACAAAGGCTGACAGCTGTACGTCAAGTGCAAGCCTGGAGTTTCATCAAGGTTATGCACCATGAAACAAATTCAAGCTTGTTGCCACAGTATATGATATAATTAGGCAAGCGTCAGGCAGTAGAGTCTCTCAAGGCTGTGTGAATTGCCAAAGCTTCATTTTTTGAGGTATTGAGTTTCAACTAATTTCAAATTAGCCAGGGTGTACGGCTTCTAAATCTGTGGCCAAGGAAAACAAACTTGCTATGTTGTCTTGAGGAAAATTGATGTAGACTTTGGTATCAACGACTGGTGTCAGAACCATGACTTTAAGCTCAATGCCAAAAAATGTGTCTTAACCCCCTTTGGGAAAAACCCGGTTCCCATAAATTACCATATCGATGGTAGACCACTGAACACAGAAGGCATTATAAGAGATCTGGGAACATAGGTTGACAGCAACCTCTCTTTTGACCACCACATTGCCACTGTGGTCAGAAAGAGCTTCTATGTGGCACATCTCATTACTAACGGTTTTGCATCCAGGAAGAAAGAGGTCATTGCCTCCCTCTACTCTTCACTCATTAGGCCAATCATCATGTACAATGCCCCATTTGGCATGTACCTCACTAGACACCTGCAACAACTGGAGAGGCTGCAAAAGCCTCTCATCCACCACTTTTGGAAATTGAGGATATCAATTCCTGCCTAAACCCCCAAACCACGGTTTACTAGAAGACTTCTGATCAGTTTTTTTACAGTCTTCTCTCTCTAAACGTGTAAAGAATAAAGACTCTGTGCACCTATTTTATCCCTCTAACTAAACATCTTATTTGAGGCTAAACATAGACTCCATAAAGGTCATGGCCATTACTCTTCTACTAACTCAACTACAGGGCTGTGGATATAAACTGTGCCTACTGGCCTCAGAAAAACATTCATTTCTGTCTTCTAACTGTCACCATATCTAAAATTAGTGTACTGAAGCAGGATTGTTTTTTTCACTGTAGAAACTTAAGAGATACCTTTTCAAAATGACCACTAGAGAAGCACTTGAAAATAGTCTGTCATCTCCTGTACCATCTAAAGGCATACTTGTGCATATATGAGTATATCATGGAGTAAATCATTCTGGAAATTATTACTAATTTTATATTTTTGTCTGTCCTGGTGTTTATGTTTATATTTATGCCACCAGATATATTGTACTCTGAAATGTTTTTGATCCAGTGGCAAGACAGTGGAGTGATCATTCTTTCTTGCTGTCTTGTTGTCAAATCAAATACACTGCAGAGTACTACATGCATGCTGACATAAATGTTAGTATAAACACAGGTGCATGATGTGTACACCTACTCTGATTTCTTGGTGTTGGCATCACTGACCAAGGCTCCTCTTTCAGGTTAGAATATTTGTTGCCCTCCTTGCCTTATGTAACTGCCTCTCCAAGCCACAGACACAATCCTCATGCATCTAGCCTGGCTGCCTCACTTCAAGCAGATGCAAAACCCCATTCCAATTCTCACACTATTTCTTTGTTTTTGTTTCTAATTACTGATGAACAAGTAAGAGGTGTGTATTGTAATTTGGTGTGGCATGGTAGAAAAGAAGGCAAACTCTTGAGATGACAAGTTTGTCCTGCTCTCGGTTTTTAGGCATTTACTATGAAAGCCCTAGTGCAACTATGGGTTGTTTTAGTTTTAAATAGGCTCAGGAGAGATTTTGTACTTATACATTTTTTTTTACTCAAATGTATGTCATTATTTAGTGACTGCACTCTGCAGTGATTTGCCAGAAAGCCACACATTTTATGAGGAACAGATGGAACAGACCAAAAATATGAGGCAAAAGTCAGGACATTTGAGAGGTAAGCTAGGGATATCTGCTGAATCCTGTCCATATCTCTCAAATGACCAGATTTTCACAGAATGTCCAGATTTTTGCCTCATGTTTTTGGTCTGTTCTTCATAAAATTTATGTTTTTTGGCAAATCACTGAGATTATCTCAGGACTGAAATCACTAAATAATAACACACATTTCAGTTTAACACTTTGGATCTTTCAGAAAATGCATGCCATCACAAATCTTGTTATTCTAGCAACTTTCTGAGTTTATAAGAGCAATATTTAAAATCTGTCCCTATTTTTGGGTCTTTGTCCCCCCATTATGTCAGGCTTTGTCCAGATTTCTTGTACTAAGAGGTTGAGAGGTACGATTGTGCTCGAGTCAAAACCCACCTTACTGTATGTATGTGTCTAGCTCTCTGCATATAATTGAGAGAACGTGAAGTTTGGGTTCAAGCTGAGATCCTAGGTTAGTCGCTCGTGTGGAGCAGATACACTTCAATGGGCTGAGCATTCTACTTAGGCTGTTAATTTGTAGATACTGCCACAATGATTCTTACTAGCTAACCTGCATTGCAGAAATGACAATGGAATAGTTTCTCCCAAGGAGACCCCCCCCCAGAAAATTATTTCTCCTTGAATCCAGCTTCCCACCATAATTTATTGCCCTCCTTCCCCACCAACGGGTCTATATCATAACTTCGAAGATGTAAAACTTCGAAAGTTAAAATATCAAACCCAAAACATCAAATGATGAAAATAGAGAAGCCCTGGAACACACCTAGGGCAAGATTTCAGTGGGCCGTTCCGTGCCTTCGCTATTTCCTCCACTGTGGTGTGAGAGTTACAGACCTTAGGGTTAGGGTGCAGGTTAAGGTAAGTGGATAGTTGGTAATGTATGTATAGTGTGGAGTTGGGTTTTGTTAACTGTATGTGTGTGGTTTATTTATTTTGGTGTGCTTGTGTTGTGTGCATGTTTCTCGGAACAGCAAATTTTTTCCCTGGGAAAAAATTTACTATTCTGAGCGTTCACTGTTATCAATATTCAAAATTCCAAGTTCGAACTTATGGTGTTCGATATTTTGGAATTTTGAATATAAGATATAGACCCCCCACCAACAACTGGTCTTTTATCCAAGGTCTTTCCCACCTATTAATCCTGTGGTTCAGCAGACCCTTTCTTCTCAGTCACTAAGAGCTATATTCCTCGAGTCCCGCAAGGTCCCAGACCTTCCTTCTTTCCTTGTGGGAGAGACTATTGTGCTGGAGATATATTACAAACAGTTCTGGGATTATCCATATAGGCTGAGGGGGTTAATTCAGGACAGAACAAAGTGCATCAAATTCAAGGGCATTGCATACTGCCTAAAATCTAGCACATCCAGGCTTCCAATTTTTTTTATGTGATATAACATTTTTCCTTGTAATCCTAGAGTGTTTGTACTTCCAAATATAGTCTGAAGTCAGTGCTTGCAGCTTATTGGTTATGGGATGGCAGGATAGTCCTGGCAGACAAAGGGAAAGAAGTAAGAACCTTGGCAAGATAAACATACTAACTGTAGAAAAGCGGGGCCATAAAAGAAAGTTTAGCTTGTTTTCAGGCAGTGCTTTTTTCCCCTAACCACTGTCAGTAAATAATTAAAACTGTCTGTGCTTATGTCTTAAAAGTTAGTTTGTACTCCTATTCACAGACAGGAATGGCATGTGGCCCATCGAATTCCAAACTGAGAAATCTTTGTACTTAGATGCAGGCATTCAGAATTTATTGGGAATAGGACTGTTTTATTCCAGTTTACTTCTAAGCTAGATAGTCCTTTAAATTGCTAAAATAAAGCAAGTACCTCAGAGGGAAATTGCTGAGGTTTGGTCAACCATAAGGTACAATCTGTGTATGTCCATGAGCTGCCTATTATAAGTCAGTAGAATTTCCTAGCGTTCTGTCTATTGAATACTCTTAGTGTCTTGACTGCTAAAACAAATAATAGGGGCAAGATTGGGCAACCCTCTCTTGTACCCTGGCAGATATCAAAAGGGGGAGAGGTGCTATCATTTGCTATCACACTAGCCCTAGGTTAGTATTACAATACTTGACATGAAGAGATAAAGGAATTGTAAAATTAATAATGTCATTCAAAGGAAAGTCCAGATGAGTGTATCAAATACCTTGTGGAAGTCTACAAACAAAGGGGAAAATGACTAATGTTAGCTATTTGCTGGATATTATAGAACACCCTCAGTAACCCCAATATCCCTTGCTAGCCTGACATAAAACTTTGTTGCCCTTCATTGAAGGCACTGCTCAAACCCTTCTTCAGGTGAGTAGCCAGTACTTTAGCTAACTAATGTTTTGGTATGAGATTGGCCTGTAGCTGCCCACTTCTCATAGATCCTTGCCTTCTTTCAATAAGATAACTTTGCTATTCTCATCTGTGTAGGTAGTATACCCCTACTGTATGTATACAATGACAGCAGTATTGGGGCAATTTTTGCAACAGACCATTGGGCCCTGGGGCTTTGCTAGAATGCAGTGCTTTTATCACTTGAATGATTTTCCCCAGAGATGATTCTTGGCTGAGAAGGTACTATTGCTGCCTCATTGCAACCCTTTGCTGTTGCTAAATGCATTCCATTCCACAGTATCACTTGCCATGACCTCCATTCTTTTAGTTTCTGCACTAATAACTTAGGTGAATGAATGTTTTTTTAGGAGTTTAGATAGAGCAGGAGTCTGTTTTGCCCATTTCTGAATTTGCCATCAAAAATGCAGCACCGTCATTTTTAACAGCATTCAGTTCTTGATCTAAAGAAATGTCTCTTTCCCCTTTTACTGCAATCAGACAGTAACGGTGCCTTCATCTCAAACTGTCAATAGTTATCCATCTTGCATATTGAGCCACTGTATATAGTCTAACAACCTTTTATAAAGCCCCCCTCCCCACTGATAGTATACAACTGAGCATGTTTTGTGTGCTGCCTGCCAAAGTTCATTGTCCATTTCCTCAAAACATCCAGCAACTCAGTATCTCTATGTGCTAGAGGATCCATCCTAGTCCAGTCAGACCAGAAATCTTTGTCATCACTTAATGGTACCCTCCATGATCTGTAGAACATCTTCAGAGATTTTCACCCTGAAAACTCTGAATATCAGAGTATTAGAAACTTAAAAGAAGTGTAGTCTGGCAGGTGTTCCAGTGTAAGGTACAAAATAGGTGGTCTAGCACTCTCAAATGGACATGCCACACATCCACTAAATGAAAACTAAGAATGTTTTGTGAGTCGAGGTCTCTTCACAGTGGTCTTGTACCAGTGTGGCTCCATCGCATCATTTAAATTCCTCCTAATCAGTATGGGGATATAAATCCCACACATCTCTTTGCAAAAGTGTTAAAAGGAAGACGGTCATCCTGATTAAGACCATAAAAATTCCCCATTACTAGTGATCCTTGTGACCTGTCCACAGACACTAACATCCATCATCCTTTTTTATCTACTTTTTTTATATAACTTTCCATCTTAACAATTGATGTATCAAAATAATAACTACCCCAGAGGAATTTGAGTTGCAGAAAGCCATATGTCACACCTTCCATCCCTTTAGCTTCTGTAGCAAATGCCCCAATTTTAATTTGGTTTCCTGCAAACATGCCACATGAATGTTTAATTCCAACAGTTAGGAAATAATACATGTAGCCTTATGCTCAGAGTTCAATCCTCTAACATTCTATGGTATGAAATTAATCTGTCTTACAGGCAAGACCATAATCAGTAAGATCTCCGCATAGTTTATATGTTTGTATAGAGACAGCTAGG